>NC_056734.1:742287047-742355341 GCF_019279795.1 Protopterus annectens | reverse complement strand
ATATGTAGAGGTATGTATGTGTATATTTACCCATAGCAACATAGAGATAAGCCTTTCCCTCTCCGTAGTACAAATGTATATGTACAGAGACATAATATATATACATACCCACATATAGATATATACATATGCAGACATCCATAGACCCATATGTTGTTGGAGATATATATATATCTATCTATATATATATATATATATATATATATATATATATATATATATATATATATATATATATATATATATATATATATATATATATATATATATATATATATATATATATATATATATATATATATATATATATATATATATGTATATGTAGAGACAGAACTATATAAATATATACATACATATACAGATATATCTGTATATAGTAATGTATATATATATATATATGTGTGTGTGTGTGTGTGTGTGTGTGTGTGTGTGTGTGTGTGTGTGTGTGTGTGTGACTGTAAATATACATGTGTATATAGCTAGGATATGATACAGCAGTTACAAATTACATATGTTCACAGGTCATGCATATGGGGGTGATATAGATACATACATATATATAGATACATCAAGAACATCCCATGTGACAACAAAGCATTACAAATTAATGAAAAGGGAAACACCAGCAACGCCTGTAGTATGCAGTGGTATTGTCCTATGTAATATCATGACCCCCTCAGACAGACATGTGCCATTAATACTCACAAACATTTGTACATTGGCCAAATACATCACTCTGTGCATTTCATTTACATTAACACAACAGTTCCTGTCCGATCATTATGTGAGAACAGTACTCTTGCAAGGTGCTGTGTGTGACATCATCATCATGAAAAAGGTAAATGGGGTAACCATAGAGGGACCAGTAGTGTTGTGTGTACAATGGGGTCGTCTGCATCACATGTACCTGGAACCTTTAGGAGTCATGTGCATACCAGGATCATGTGCCTGAGAGACAGTGGTGAGGACAACTGGAGTATGTTGTGATGCATATTAAAAGGGTAACGTGTCCAGTGGACACATGTGAAATGGGCAGCTATGTATGGGGCAAATTTTGTTCTAGGAACTGATTGGCCTTTTGTTTCTGTAGGGTGAGAGTGGGATGTGGGGTAAGGGGAATAGGTATGCTCGTGGAGGATAGGTTGGGTAGGATGACAGACAAGACAACATACAGGGTCAGTATATGACACATGTGGGGGGATAAACCTTGGACGGCGAGGGGTGTTCGGCAGTTACAAGCCCATGAGCCCCCAGATGGAAACAGTGGGACGGAGGTCCCCAGCCACGGGCAGCCACCACTGCACCAAAACAGCTGCACAGGTGGCAGTGCTGGGGGCTGTCTAGGAGGGGCAGGCCCACCATGTAAATGTGACACTCTGCCCTCGAGCTGGTGTATCTGGCCTCGAAACCCCTTATTGAGCCCCCTATGCACCACATCTGGGACTGTACAACAGCGCACAAGTTCATGTCTGGACCTGCTCCCAGGGGGGCCAAGCCCCATCCTCAGTGGTGGTTCCATCAGAAGGTGGTGCAGAGCCAACAGAGGTGGATGTCAAAGGCTGGGCCCCAGATGTGCTGGTGCCCAGTGCCATGGCCAGCTGAAGTGGGACAGGAGGTTCTGCCGGGACCACCAAACCCATACAGCCCATGGTGTTGCAATTTTAATACAGATATGGCTTAGTAATAGTCAACAGCATTCAGGATTACTTATAACAGCATGCATAGATATGACCATCAACCCAACACAACAGATGGTATACATTTGCAGAGGGGGCACAACACATGCATATACACTGCATGACATCTGTACAAAGTGTAGAAGACTTGTGACTGCAGCTATGAACAGTGGCCCATTAATGGCATGTCACTGAACCCCAGACAGTGACTGTCATACCACTTTTTCATGTGACATATGTCCAATCACGGATGCGATGGCAGTAACTCTCATCACTATCACCATGTACTGACTGCAATCATCACACTATGCTCCTGCAGTTCACAGATGTGTATTCAGTGAGTAACACAAGACAAAAATGGTTCCACACACTGACCAGTCCACAGATGGCCCTACAAATGGGGGTTCCCTCACAAACAGAGCACTGTCTTGTCAGTTTTAAAACATGCAGAATAGCCATTACCACACACAACTTGTTAAACTGGCAGTAGTCTCAATGAAGCATAGCTACACTTACATGCTGTAGTCATGTCTGGCACATCACCCTCCTGTCTTTAGGCTATTTCCCACTGTGTATGTTGTCTGTGGAACATCCAGATATCATCTGTGATGCCGTTTATCAAACACCAGATCCAGGTTCCACTCACAGCGACTGTCATGGGCAAACACCAACATGATGTTCCTAGATATTGTACTGTTTCCTTGTGATTGGCTATGGGAACATCATCACAGCTGTTCCACATGTAATCAGCTAGAGGAGCACTGCAATAGTTGCAGAGGCCATCACCTGATCATGACCATCACTTACAAAACACAAGCTGCTGCTGAGCAGGTGTACAAGTCCACATCCACCAGTGAATGTGTGGGAGGGACAGACAGAGGCAAAGTAAATTAGAGAAGGGCTTGGAGACTAAAACTTAAGCATCGTCTGTCACACACCTACCAGTACAGGGGTTCAAATCCCTGACTGACAAGTCATTACTATTACAAGTGCATGCAGTTACTCCATGTGCCACAAAGCTGACATGTTGGTGTGCTGTAAGAACATATATGTGTGCTGGTGAGCAACATCTGCAACAGAGATATAGTAGACATACATTAGGTGTAGCACACATGGCTGTCCACATGAACGGATGTCACTGTCAACACAACCACACTCTCCAATGGACTCACATTGACACACTTTGCCAGGCCCACAAATACACTTCCTAATGACTTAGTTTGCCACACTGCAGTATTGCACAGGTACTACATGCACCACAGGGTATATTCGGAGGTTCTATGGGCTAGGGCATGTGAACATGTCTGACATCACTTGGTATGCCAATGGGAGTTATACTGAGTGTGACTGTGGTTGGGAACATCATACCCCACAAGCAGACACAAGGTACCAGTACTGACATGCATGTGTACATTGCTTCATGGGTGTATAGTGGTTGGCTGTGCAAGATGGCTGTACAAGGCTGGGTGAGGGGTAATCCTTGGCATCTCACCACCTGAAAATGGTGTGCAGTGTGGTACAGGGGTGTAGTGTCTGCAATGTCCCACACAGATGGGTATTGTATGAACTGTCCTGACATCCTGGTTACCATTGTATATGGCCATTGCTTTGCAACTCATGCCATGTCTGTGTTTGATAGTCCTTGATATGGACATTGCCTGGGATGTGCATGTCCCACAATAATGTACAATGACATGTACAAGTGTACCTGGTTGGGCCGGCACATGTTGTGTACATAGACTGTTATCCTCAGATAAGCCAATACTGGCTTGGTGTGGCAGGACCTGCTTATAGACAGAAGGTTAACCCTGCACCTGCATTGATAGCATGATACAGGTATTCCCTGGTGTCAGTGGCATCAGTCCATACAAGGCACCTGTGTAAGGCATTGTGTGGCCTCTGAGGATCACATTTGATGCTACCACATATGTTGTGGGCATCCAGTGGGGAACATAGTGAAGGCACATTGTCCGCAATTATGTGCCTGTTGTACTGCTGGACAGGGTGCCATGCCCTCTGCAGCCCACTGCAATCACACCATGCCTACTATCTGTCATCAATGTGCAGGGTACTAGCAACATAGCAGGATATTCTAGGCAAGTGTGTTTGTGTATAACACATGGGTTCAGTACGTATTCTGGGTAATAGTAGGGTTGCATACCTTGTTCACCAGGCCTTTTGCCAGATGTAGGGGTATGGCTTGCCAACACAGTCTCTTGGCTGATTAACATCTGTACTCCTCCTGAGGTAGACATTGTGACATATAATACGGACACAATATAGGAATACTACAAAATCCACTCCCCAACATCTCCAGTGGTTAGACTCTCACAGCCACCTCCACACAGGCTCTGACTGTTAAACACACACACACATCTGCCATGTTTTGGAGTAGAACCCCTGCCTAACTAGTTTATCACACTACAGCATTATGCAGTTACAGCACTCACTATGGGGATTACTGGGTTATAGCAGTCCCAGAAGTGTATTACTAGGTGGGTGACAATAGCAGGGTTGCCAAAGGTGGTTATGTGAATTGTAAAGAATGTGCATACTCTAAAAAGCATTGTTCCTTTCTCAGGCAGACAGACAGACACACACAGTTGGCTTGTTTTGGAATATAACCACTATCTAACTGGTTTATCACACTACAGCATTATGCAGTTACAGCACGTGCTACAGAGATTACTGGGTTACAGATGTCCCAGAGGTGTATTTCTAGGTGGGTGACATCAGCAGAAATGCCAAAGGTGGTTATTTGAGTTGTAAAGAATCTGCATACTCTAAAAAACATTGTTATTTTCTCAGGCAGACAGACACACAGCTGGTCTCTCTTGGAATAGAACCCCAACCTAACTAGTTTAACACACTATAGCAATACGTAGTTACAGCACACGCTACAGAGAATACTGGGTTGTAATATTCCCAGAGGTGTATTTCTAGGTGGGTGACATCAGCAGGATTGCCAAAGGTGGGTATGTGAATTGCAAAGAGTATGCATACTCTAAAAGCATTGTTTCTTTCACAGGCAGGCAGACACACACAGTTAGCCTGTCTGGGATTAGAATACCTACCAAAATAGTTTAACACACTACAGCATTACAAATTTACATCATGCACCATGGAGATTACTGGGTTACAGCAGCCCCAGAGGTGTATTCATAGTTGGGTGACATCAGCAGGATTGCCAAAGAAGGGCATTTCAAGTGTACTGCGAGTTGTAAATGTCTGTTACCTGTGTGTACCCATTGCTTACTGTCACAAAAACACATTTATACCTGCTTACAGCTGTCTTATGCAGTCCTAATTGATAGTATCAACAAGACTTGCAGGTCTTGAACACTGGACCATGTACATTGAGGTCACTGGATGTACCACTAAGCCATCTGGGTTGTATACATGTTGCATGGAGTCTATAACACACATCTTACTACAGGTATTCCACAGTACTGAAAGCAAATGGGACAGTCAGTTTATGTACATATGTACAGTAACCTTGAATGTACTGTACTCTGTAAAACAACAAAGACAAGTCTACATCTGTACAACTGTCATAACTACATATATATATATATATATATATATATATATATATATATATATATATATATATATACACACCTACGGGATGTGTACATACATATATATATATATATATATAGATATATGCATATACACAGACACAGCTATAGCCATATACACACACACACATGCACACACACACACACACACACACACACACACACACACACACACACACACACACACATACACACACGTCTGAACACCCTTTGTGACATAGAAGGGTTCCAAAGTTACTGAAATGTACACAAAACAGAGGCATCTCTTGTGTTATAACATTTAAATCAAGCAGTTCACCAGAGAAGGGATGGTTGTTGTGTATGGGGAGTTTAGGGTGGGGAATGATGGCTAATGTAATCTACCCTGGGGATTGTGGAGTTAGGGTGGGGGAATGATGGGGATGGAATTACACCCCAGCGACCACTTGTGTGTCACTGTTCGACAGTGGCATAGGAAAATAACATACCCAACTGTAGTCATGCTTGACTGTGTATTCTTTACTATTCCTAACTATGTAATACTTTGTAGACACCGGCCACCACAGATGGCTACCATGGTGTGCTAAAAGACATTACACTTGTATGCCTGGCTACAGGGTAGTCACACACACAAACCTGCACACACTTGCCAGAATTGTGCATACACGTCTTGCCTATGTGAAGGTAACTAGTACAGTGGTATGCAGTTGGGGTATGTGCCACAAAACACATACAATTATATTTACTCTGATTCCTCTTCTGAGCTGGGTGACAACACAGGACCAATTACTTGCAGTGGGGAGGGGGGGAGAGAGAGGTTTAGCAGTTGACAAGGATAAAGGCCAGTGCAAAAGGAGGTATCTCTTTGGAATGCAGCAAAACCAGCTGTCATGACAGGATGCAGACACAAATACACACACACAACCACACTCAGCCATTTGCTCACACACACACTCAGGCATTTGCTGAGACACACACACACAAACACACTCAGCCATTTGCTCACGCACACACTCAGGCATTTGCTGTAACACACAGAAACACGTGCACACAGTTGCCAGTGGTGAGATCAATCACTCCTGCCTGTCTACAGATCACTATTACAGTACTACACAGTTACGAGATGCGTCACAGAGATTACACATTCCAAGGCAGTCAGACTGCCCTTCTAAGATTGAGGACAATAACAGGGAGACTGACAGTCATGAAGTACATAGCTGTAAACCTGTCTCTTTAAAGTAGGTGTCCATTACAACCTGTATGCACAAACAAGACACATCATCTGTGTAGGCCTGAAAGTTATAGTTGTAGCACAACAGGAACCTGAGCTGGAGTATGGCCATCTGTGGAATGGACAACTACTATCACTATACAGGGTTACAGTGGGCATGCACATACACTTAGTAGAACAGGGCCATTTTGGATGCACTATGACTACAACTACACAAGGTTATACTGGGCATGCTCATAAACTTAGCAACAAAGGGCTTGTTGGATGCACTGACTCAAATTACACAAGGTGGCAGTGGGTACACTCATACACTTAGTAGCACAGGGCTGTTTGGGATGCACTACGATTCTAACCACAGAATGCCACAGTTTGCATGCTCATACACCTACATGTACAAAACACACTGTAATGTACTCCTATTGTAAACATACAGGTTTACAGCTATGTACATCTTACCTGTCAGTATTTATGCACATCATACTGGTTTACTACCTGATACCCGTATGTGGCCCATAAATGATATATCTGTGTCTCTGCTGTGTGATACACATGCATACATGTACATAAGTACTGACATATATATGTTAAGTATACACATTCATGCATGTGTGGACATGACAGACAATAGGTTACCTGGGACACACAGGCAGATGCTACCTACAGCATGTGTCACACACCTTGCTGTCCTGAAAAGCAGACATTGATAGCAGGTTGTGGACAGTGGCATTATACGTGTAACAGTGACATATGCTGGCATAATGTGTGAGCCACATTGTGTAATGGTACTGAGGTGCAGGTGTCAATATGACCTCTCCCGGCTGTGTTAGTAGTTGTCATTATTAGCAGGACTGCTACCCTAAGTATATCTCACATTGGTCATATACACAATTTCTGCTGCTGTCCGTCACCGTACATGAGGCATTTGCTACCAAGCACATTACTGCCACTCGCAGTGATGTCATGGTATGAGTGGCAACTGCTAGACCAAAACAATGAGCCAATGTCCTGCTGTTATTATGAGGTTGTCCAGTGTCTGTCATTCCGGGCTGTCATGACTGAACGACAAGCCTTCAACACAGAGCACATGCATCCATGTTTCACGTGTGTGGATAATACCTAGGTCACATTTACCCATATAGCCACATTCCAAGGCAAATGTCCTACACTCAGAAGTAACACCCTGACACCTACAAGACAACTGCATTGGATGTTTATGCTAACCAGTGCTAGATGTGTGGCTTTAGTAATCCATTTGCTCAATGTAGAACCTACAATGGGGAATACAGACATCTGTGTAGTGAGGAACACCTGGCTGAAGGCTCTGTAGTGCACAATTGCACTACCACCATATAACTCAGATCCAGACATGTGGGCCATAACAGTGGTATGGACCATTCCAGGTGGTGGTGTACACATATTCATAAAGGCTACTCACATGTAAAGACCACTACTCTGACATAACACATCACAGATAAGTCAGGTACAGGTGACAGTGGCAAATGCTGCATTCTAGGTTGTATCCTCATATACATCTACCACCTTCTCCCCAGACTACCAACACACATGCATATGTGGTATGACATAGTATGGTAGACCACCAGATAACCCTTGATTGGTGGACTGTACGTAAGCCTACATCAACTGTGCAAAGTACCCTCGTACAGACACAGCTACATAATGTGTTATGCAATGCAATAATACTACTGTTTGTAACCAGCACAGTTGTACACATACAAGGGTCCCTCGGATGTTGTCAGCATTAACACGGTCGACTGTTGCTGTACACCAGTAAACAACACCCTCATGGTTGGATATGACTTAACTGTACCTGCCCTGGATATAGGTTCATAGGTAGGTACTAGGCTATCTGCCCTAGGGCATTTATAAGCCTAGCCAGAATGTGTTGGCTTTTGCCTCCCTTTTAGACTAGATTCCTAAGCCTCTGTCCGGCAGGGCCACTGAAGTGGTTCCAGGAGTAAATTTAGGATTTCCCATCCACTCATCAAGATTTCTCTTGAAGAGGGTCAGTGAGGGGCTCTGCCTAACATGGACTGGGATTCTATTCCAGAGCAAAGGAAGCCTTTGGGATATGAATCTATCCCTTCAGCATGTCCTATTTATTGTTATACTAAGGTTTAAATCCCTGGAGCATGTAGCTCTAATGGATTTGGTTTTCTTGAGGTGGAGCATGTCCAACAATTCTGGGTTGGACATAGCCTTGTACGTCAGGCAGAGATCACCTCTGAGTTGGCGGTAAGCGACTGAGAGCTGGAGTTTCTTTAGTCAAGCTGCATAGGGCATCTGTTTGAGGCCCATGATCCTCTTTGTGAGGTATTATTGAGGTCTCTCCAGCTGTTGCAGGTGTCGGGTAAGGTACATCCCAAATGGGGCCTGATGAGCGATGAGTAGAGGGGCACAATGACCTCTCTTGATCTAGATGTGAACCCTTTTGTGATTAGGTGAGCTATATAGAAGGCTTTTCTAACCACTTTGGCAATGTGATTGCCAAAGGAGAGGTTTCTATCTACTTGGGTCCCCAGATCCCTAATTACTTCTTCTGTACTTAGTGGATTACCTCCTATGTGGTAGTTTGTGGGCACTTTGTTTTTCCCAAAGGGGATGACTATGCACTTTTTGGCATTTAGCTTGAGGCCATGGTTCTGACACCAGGTATCCGTCTCCATAAGGCCCTTCTGGAGGATGCTTGTGTCAGCCAGTGAGTCAATTATGGCAACCAGTTTGCAATCATCTGCGAACTTGGTAATCCACAGTCCACCCGTGTTTGCCTGTATCTCAGAGAAGTATATACCGAGCAAAAGGGGTCCCAGGACTGAGCCCTGTGGGATGCCACTTGTAACCGGTTTAGAGTCGGACATAGCACCCACGACTCCCACCATGTGAGTTCTATTCCTGAGCCAGTTTGCAATCCATCTTGTGACATATGGGTTAATATTTAAACTGGTAAGCTTATTTATGATGCCAGAGTGGGGTATTTTGTCGAAGGCCTTTGCAAGGTCCAGGTAGGCTGTGTGGACTACCTTTCCCTCATCTATGGCTTTGGTTACTATTTTGAAGAAGTCAACTAGGTTTAAGAGGCAAGTTCTGCCTTTAACAAAGCCAAATTGGGTAGAGTCCAGTGTTTGGAGGTTCCCAATGTCTTTGTTTATGAGATCCATGATGATGAGCTCCATAGCCTTGCAGACCAGGTTAGTCAGGCTTATAGGGCGATAGTTCCTGGGATCCGTTGTGGCACCACCTTTGTGGAGCAGGATCACTGTTACTGTATGCCATTCGTTGTGTACATAACCTGTGGTAAGGCGGGTTAGTCTGAAATATCGAATAATGAATTACTATTTGAACGAAACCACCGACAATTCAAAACATCGACAATACATGTGTACGAAAGTACAGTGCTAACATGGGTCCTGCAAGGGGGGTTTAGTATGGGTACAGTATCATACCATATCCTTTACTTCCTGTTTTGAATTGTTGGTGGTTTCGTTTCGAAATAGTGAATTTTGTTATTCCGATATTTCGACGGACTGAAATGAACCCGGTAAGGCTGAGTTGGAACAGTGAATTTATGTGAGGGTTTAGTTCATTTTGTAGCTCGTGTAAGATGCATCCCGGGATACCATCCAGTCCCATTGATGCTGTGTTTTTTACATTGGTGAGGGCTGCTTTCACCTATGTGTCTGTGATATCTGGGGGACTGCATTCTTCTGGGATAGAAGCTGGCCCTTTTTGGGGGGAAGGGGGGGTAAAGTTTGCACTGAACCTGTCCGCCAGGATGTTGGCAATGTCAGTGGGTTCAGTGTATTCTGTGCCATTTTGCACCAGCTCAGAGCAGATCTGAGAGTTGTACATATATGTACATCCCACACTCATACAACATAAATGACATTATCATAGCGTTCGTTATCCTTTCTACGTACAGGTGGCTACAGTCATTACACGCATACGCATAGCAGATAGTATGCTAACAGTACATAAGGTTTGATATCTATGTTAACAGAGGTAATATTCCCTTTCTACTGGTCACCCATGACACCTATCATATCATACTACACCCCATGTGGCATGTATGTCATTAGACATGTCCACCTAATGCAATGTCTACAAACATACCTAAATAACAGGATCATAGGACCTACAGAAGGCCTGTATTGACAGACTCAGGGGAAATCCAGCTCTGCGCTGTATGTTACTGTGTAGTCACAGGTGATATGTTCATGACATGTACAGCCATGTATGGCCACAGCTCCTACATATACCCCATGTCAACAATTGCAAGCCATGCATGCTGTGTGCTGTCGGACATTAGCCTTAGTACCACAGTAGCCAGTACATGCTGAGGTGAGATGTTTACAAGCCACAGACCTCGCACATGCTTGAATGAGTGTACTGCCTAGCTCTAACAGAGCACATTGCTGGCACTCTTCCAGTGAACATGAAGTGTGTGTGGCAAATATGATGTGCTCACTGTTGACCATTACAGTGCCCTGGCTTCACCATGGCACTGTCAAGTAACAGTTTGTAGGAGCATGACACGGAATAATGCTGTGTGTGTCTCATTGATATGTGCTGTTGTCATATATGTACACTTGACTACTCGGTGAAGGTGGTGGTGTCCTACCAGTACATGAATACAACAGCCATTAGGATTTAATGCTCGGCTATGTTTCACACATGGTGTGCGGAAGGTGTGGAATGTATCCTCTTGACCTGCTAGTGCACTTACTGATGTAGACCGCATATGTGTACATTATTGATGTTTGTGTAGATTCCATGTGTGTGCAGTGTCTGATGTCTGAAGGTGACTCTTGTCTTAGTACATCATGCTGTTGCAATACAGCCTCAACATTGCCAACTGTATATTGTGATATGCTCTAAGTACAGTAAGCGTACATGAGGAATGGACAGATGTTTGGATATGACTACTAAGTGGTGGGCTTCTTTGCAGATAAATGATTACTGAGGACAGCTCACTGGTGTGTCACAGCCATTCCTACAATAACCTGTGTAACTGCTAAGGTCAGGTTTTGTTAACTGAAGTGGAAGACAGACAATGTAGAATGTTGTAAGGGTGACATTGAAGGCAAACCTCATGACACCTGTAACAGTAATACCTCCCCTGTGCATATATTGTGTATATATCAGCACAGTTGGCAAAGGAAAGAGTCAGTAAGCATTGTACCGGATGCGATAGTGCTGTACGTCTGTAGTACCTATCATGAGATAGGCAGCTGTTTGATTCACAGTACTGGCACGTGTGGGTGTGCGTGTGTCCATATATGTCACGTAAGATCGGGAATACATCCCACATGTTTTCACTCTCCTGAACACTGTTGTTGACACCAGTACAGGGTGAAGTGCAGAAAGAAAGGCATAGGCAGGTGGTTGAACCTCACACATGTAAAGTGTCTGTATGTGTGTGACATAGGTGTGTATCTTTGTGAATGCCACAGTATGTGTGTGTGTGTGTGTGTGTGTGTGTGTGTGTGTGTGTGTGTGTGTGTGTGTGTGTGTGTGTGTGTGTGTGTGCATGGTTATCAGTGTGTATGGCTGTCCAGTCCCTGGAGTGAGGCTGCATTTTACCATAGTGAAATGTTAATGCCCCTTCCCCCCATCCACTCAATGCAATCTAGCATCCCTGTCGATATCATCAATCGTAGACAGGCATTCTAACCACCTGTTGACATGTACTCCCTGGGGTGTGACCAGTTGTTACATAGCCTACTGATGGACCCCCCCTCCCCACATACACTCACTGCACTGTAGTATCCCTGTCGATGTCCTCTATCTTAGGCCATTCCGACTACCTGTACATGTGTGATCTCTGTGGCGCGTCTTGTAATTGTGTAGTACTACAATGATGATATGCACATAGGCAGGGGTTCTCATCTGAACGCTGGCAACTGTGTGTGTGTGTGTGTGTGTGTGTGTGTGTTACTGTGTCTGTGAAGCCCTGAGTGTGTGGGTCTGTCTATGTTTGCATGCTGTCATGGCAGTGGGTATCACTGCTTCCCAATGAAAAGCCACTATTTCCACTGGCCTTTACCCTTGTCATCTGGCATACCATTCTTTTACCTCCTCCCCGCTCCAGGTAACTATACCTGTGATGTCACCCACTATGGATCTGACAGCTCTGAACACAGTAGCTTACTACACAGTTATCCTGCTCTTGGATCATTAGAACAGTAAACATAATTGAAACATGGGGGAATATAGCTGTGATGTGGAAGCTGCAAAGTGCATGCAAGTATTGTCATACTGACCTGTGGGTAGTCAACATGTACATATGGGATGCTAATTGCAAACACCAACATCCCCCGGTACATACAACTACACCTGAAAGAGGAAGCAGAATGTCAAGATCAACATGCTCTTAGTGTTGTTACACATGATACATACTGTCAAACGTACAAAATGCATTCTAAAACTGTAATACATGGTATGTCTGCTGCCTGTCAATGCTACTCAACAATATTAATCTAAAATTGTCTACCTAGTATGTTTACCCTGTGCATCAGACCATATGAGCATGTCCCTGCACCGATGGTGTGGATGACAAGGATATGGCACAGGCATCATCATATGCACAGGGTGATAATGTTTGCCAGAGGCCTAGGCTGCACTATTGGATGACATCATGTGTATGTGTTATGGCTTGTTATATGATTGGGCATGTGTGGATGTTATGCGTGCGTGTGTTGAGGTGCCCTACATTTGTTTCCAGTGTGTATGTATGCATGCACACAGGTCTGGCATGTGGTTGGCCTACACAGGGGTATTATTGACAGCTGCAGACTGTACAAGGCAGGTTTTGCAGTTCACGGTGTCTTGCCACAGCCACGTGACCTGCGCCTGCCAGGGGTTGAATGGGCACTACCAGGCAGAGGTCCAGATTGGGTACTGTCTCTGGAATCATGTCCCTGTTGGGACCATCCAAGACCACGTGCACCTGGCCTGCTGTGTCTTGGTGTAGACGGCACAGCACCAGCTGCACTGCTGCTGCTACCGCCACTATGGGAGCGGGCATGTGCAGTACCATGCTCACGTAAACCTTCAACGGGTGATGTAGCTGATCTACGTCCACATGCCCGACACCTCACTCCCACCAGATGCTCCAGCACAGACATTACATGCTTGAGGATTGACATGCCACAGTCAAGGACTCCCACCATGTCACCCAATTGTCTATCCAAAACATCTGCAAGATGATGGTGAGCATTTGCAAATGCCTGGATGTTGTCATTTAATGAACAGACAGCAGTCCTCTGAAGCCTCATACCTTCTCTGTTGTGCCATTCAGCACATGCCTGTGCCTCCATTACAGCCTGAAACATGAGTCTGGTGACTCCAGCTGATGTGCTTTGTCTCGCAGGGGCATGTTGGCCAGTGGTCCTCCTACGAGCAGTGCTGGGCACATGCCTGTGTGGGACATCACCAGTCAGTTGACTGGGATCATGGTGTGCAGACACACCTTCCATAGTCTCCACACTTCTCTGTTCCATGCTACTACCCACCAACTGTCCGTCCTCTATGGCCAGTGGTAATGGGGTATGTGTAGGCAGGGGAACTGTGTGTGAGGATGAGGGGGAGACAGGTGGAATGGCAACCAATGACACAGATTCAGCCCTTGACAACCCAGCCTGTGCCTCAATCATACTATCATCATCACTGCTAGAGTCTGTGGGGATACTAAAATCAGGTGGACCACAGGAGGGCAATGCACCTATATTAACACCTGTGAGGGGAAGACAAGAACTGTACATTACACATTATACCAGACACACACACACACAGACACACACACACACACACACAGACATACAGGCAGACACACACACACAGACAGATACACAGACAGACGGACAGACACACACAGACACACACACACACACACACACACACACACAGACACATGCACACAGACACAAGACGCATAGACACACAGACACACAGACACACATGCTGCATGAGGTGATATGGCAGATGGCATTCAGCTTAGACAATTATAGTTTCAGCTTAGGCAATTATAGTGGTAGTTATACATCTCTGAGTTGCACACAACAGCATGCATGTGTTATAGCAGACAGCATGCACCTTACACAATTATAGTGGTGGCTAGCATACATACCTGTATTGCACCATTTTTGTTAGTAGCCTATGTCCCATACCTGTAACACAATGCATGCACTTTGCAACATTGCACCACACTGCCATGGTGTGTGCAACATACACCGCATGTTAACAGATCATCGCTACCCTTTGTACATCTGCCACTGATGCTTTGTGTTGGTCACCGTCCCTATGTGTGAGAACATGAGCGGTAGGGTATGTCGACTGCATACTATGTTTACCTGAGCCCTAGCTTGCATATCTCCCCCAAGCAGTGCATGTCTGTTCAACATAAATTCCGCCTACCTCTGAGCTGAGTCTAGACATTGTGCATGTGGGGGTACATGCATGTTTGACATGGCTGTCCCTACTTTGCAATGGTGCCACAGACCAGCACATGTTTACAGTACACCAGCTTGCTGTGTGGCATATGACCTTGCCAATCACATATAGTATGACATGTCTTCTGCTGATGCGTTGAATGACATGCATACATGTGTAACACAATGGTGTCCTTTCCAATCTAGAGTACGGTAATGGTGTCCCAATGCAGGGACATGTTATACTAACATGGGCCTTCAGCTGATGCAATGTTGTCTGTCCACCCTACGAATATGCAGTGACATACTGCACATTGAGCTGATGTGCATAGCCATTGCACGGCATCATGTGGCTTCACTATTGCTATACAGTGTGAGCTACTGACACAGTTCATAGCCGTGACTATGTTCACATACAATACATATCTAATGTGGAATGTGATCCACGTCACTGAGGTGTATACACACTAAACCCTAATGTAGAATGTGTGACACAGGTCACAGAAGGGTGTACAGATGGCACCCCTGCACATCTTCAACCATATTACTGATGCCTGGCAACTATGCCTGCACATGGCTAACTTAGCAGTACTCTGTGTCCCACATGCCATCTGGGTACCTCACACACATGAGGACCAGGCATGACAGTGATGTCTGACACCAGCAAGGTGAATGTACTGTATCTGTGGCCTGATGTGGTTGTATGTGCATGTTGTGCAACACATGTATGTATTTGGATACTGTATAGGTGAATGCTTTCATGTCGTGACACACTCAAGATGTTCAAGACATATTATGTGTTAGTTTCATGTTATGCCTACACAAGCTTTGAACAGGCCTATATTATGTTTAGTGTTTCACATCTGCAATATCACCATTACACAAAGGCGATAGTTGTATTGTGTCAAGCCAATGTACAACAGGGTGCACACACATGTACATCACTTCTACTTTGTGTGTTGCTTCATGTCTCTGGTCATTCTCCATGGCCATGTATACACATTTTCTGGCCAATGGTTGTGATAGCCATCTTATTTCACTTGTCAGTGTTATCCCATATGACATACACCGATAGATGTCATATGCTCCACTGAGGACAGGGTTATGCCGACAAAGGGTGGTATGTATGGGACGTGTGACATGTTTTTTGCAGGATAGTTGAGCAGTGTTGCAATCATCCCACTACATGTCATGGACATGGCAGATACACATGACATTGTGTGACATTCATAGCAAGGGTATAATCCACAAGGGGTAATCCTGTGGGCCGGTCATACTCCAGCTCCAACACATTTAGAGTGTATGCACACATATGCTCTCTGTACAGTATTGTTCGTATTCTCAACATGTGTAATGCTGATATGTAGTACCTGTCCTTACAGTGAAAAACACCTCCACCATTGTATTCACTGTTGTCCACACATCTGGCAATGACAGTTTGGAAGGTTTAGTGTAGGGGTTTCATATAGTCTTCATTTGTTTCACATGGGTAAACACTGTGATGCATTTCAGGTCTGACCAGTGTCCATTAACAGGACCACCATTCATTATGTGTACATGTGTCATGGCAGATAGCATGCAATTAATATGTTCCATGCATTATCAAGCCTGGTAAATAATAACAATCTCACTTGACACAGGCTGCTGTCACTGCAAAAAGCCAGACGTACCTAAACAGGACTGTCACAGCAGTAAGATCATTATCCACACCTGTGTGATAGCTACAGGGTGCAATGTCCATGTTAGCACATAATACAGTACAATACACTATACTATGGAGTATGCACATCTGTGCATACGTAGAGTAGCAGACTATAGTATGTGGCATGTGTGCATACATGCCTTGCATATGATGTTACATTACATATTGTACAGTAACACATGTAACTATGTGAAATATAGTTGTGTTATATGTGCAGTAGTGACTTACCAGACAACTCTAGGCTCGGTGGTTGAGAGACACCCACCTCCACAATACCAGCTAAAGCTTGTGGATGGAGGTCTGCAGGTGTCTTCAGGATGGCCAGTAGCTCCTTGGTATGTTTGAGTGGGGGCTGGGTGAGTGGCCCCCCCACCTGTTGCACCTTGTTCCCTGGTGATTGCATTAGCATGCTGTTTCGCCCATCTTATGAGGTCAGTGCAGTGTCGGCGCACCTGCTGATAGGTGCGATTGTGACCACCAACATCATTTACACTCCTGCAGAGTTCCTCCCACAGGGCATCCCGCTGCTGTGCATCCTGTGGCACATGGCTGAAGAGTGTTGTATGGTTGTCGATAAGGTATGGGATAGGATCCTCATCCTCAAGTGGCTGTACACCGGCAGTCTGCTATGTGGCATACCTAGAAGACATAATGATGGAGACAGGTCACAGTAACTCACAGAGAAGTACAGAAGTACAGATGAACATACATGTGTATCACATTTATTAAGATTGCAAATATGTCTTTGCAAATCTACATGACACTAACACCACTGACATGTATAAGTCACACACATGTTATCGCCATATATGTGTGTGTCATGTGATGACATTGCTCATACACCATGTGGATGTTGTCTTGATGTGGGCATGTCTGTTTGCTTGTACTGGTGTCTTTACCTATCAGGACATGCCTGGATGTGTTCACATTAATGCAGTTGGCTTTAATGCTGTGTATGTGTCACATATAGAGTCATACATAGCCATTACGGACATGACCTGTGACCCTGCAGACTTGCAAGCATGTATGTGTTTTGCCATATACATCTACATGGCACTGTACAGCTGTGTAGCAGCCTGACATGTATTGCCTGTGTTGCACATGTGTAACACATGGGACAATAGCTAGCCTGGTGGTATTTGCAGGGTTGGATATAAACTATAGCATGTATGGTCATAGTGATCTAGTAGGCTATATGCCCTGGGCCATTTATGAGCCTAGACAGACAGGTTACCTAGCTGTAGGCAACAGACAGGTAAGGTTCAGTGGCCAGCTCAAGCAGTGCCATAGAACTGATCCACAGGGTCACTGATATATTTGGCATGCAGTCATCACACCATGTCACAGAGAGGGGCGATGTGCAGCTTCGCTGGACAGGGATGCATAGTATGGCAAGAGTATGTTGTGTATGGGACAGAAATCTGTCAGGCATGCTGTGATCCTTGTACTAGAAAGGTGGATGTACATGAAGTATGTGTTTATTTGCGATCAGGATGTGTTAAGTGTAGCATGTCCAACACCTCTGGGTTGGTCATGGCTTTATTCAGGGCAGGCTGCATGCTACATAGTGCAGCTAGGGGATTGGGAAGGGCAGTGTAGACCATCTACACATGGGCAGTAACCCTTAAAGGAAATATGTGATCTATTATGGGTCACATGGGTGTTGAGTATGACTGAGCAATTATCTCTATATTCCTGGATGGCACCCTGTCATGCTTAGGGGTGCCACATACGACTACCTGTCTGGTGTGGTGAAGTAACTATCAAAGGAAAGAGCACTGTCCAGTTGCATCCCATACACACAGTTGCCATTATGTTGACCACTGCCTAGGTGGTAGTTCATGGGTACAGGGTTTGTAACATAGGGGATGACAATGCAATACTTAGCTGCCAGATTGTGGCCATACATCACACACCACACATCTGACAAACTAAGGCCCTTCTGTATGATGAATGCAGCACACATTGAGTCGACTATTGCTCCTAGTTCATAGTCATTTGCAAACATCAATAGGCTGATGCCTTCTGTGTTAGTCTGTGTGGTATAGATAATAAAGAGGGGGAGTACCAGGAATGAACCCTGTATTACTGTGGCTGGCACTGGTTTGATGTGCGTGTATTAGTCAGACACCTTCTGTAGTGTTGGTTCTGCCAGCAATCCAGTTGCCAACCACTCCTGTGACATAGGAATAAACACCTGGTTTGCTGAGTGTAGATGGAACACAGTATGGGTGATGGTGTCCTACGACCTGGCAACGTCATGATATGCAGTGTGACTCAACCCTACTGTCATCTACATCTGTACTGAGTACATCAAATACTTTGATCAAGGTTCATGGCCTTACAGACCAGACTCAGCAGGGTAATTGTGCGCTATTACCCATTATCAATGGTGTCTCCCACTTTGTGGGGTGTGATAACTGTTGCTGTGCTCCATTCAGTGTGTACACAGTCTGACATGGAGCTATGATTGAACATGATGTGTATGTGGATAGCTGAATGTTCTTACATTTGTGTAGGATACACCCTGGGATGTTGACAGGTCCCATGAAAGTTGTATTTATGGCTTTAGAGAGTGCAGCTTGTACCTGCATAGTCGTTATTACAGGGCCCTGTAGTGTACATGGATATATTACTAAGTGTACCTGTTGGGGGGAAGGTGGGAGTGGGTTTAGGTTCTCCTAAACCCTATCTGGAAGAACGGGTGTTATTTCTGTAGGTGCAGTACTTCCCATGCCATAGTGCTGTGCAGCATGGCAGATCTTGTCATTGCCATTGCAATTAATGACACAGCTATAGAATTCTCTGTGCTTGGCCTCATAATATATGGCTGATTAATTTCACAGTAGCTTTGTGTTGTTTTATATGGTGTATCTGCATCTTACTGAGGCTGATCATGGATCACCTACACTCATGTGTGTTCACTCTTGCAACAGTTACTACCTTCTGTGGTACAGTTTAAAGCATGGTACCACCAGTTTGACTTCTTGTTTGTGTTGGGTTGAATCCTGGTTCTGTTTCAATGGCACAATCACTGCACATATGTGACTGCTTAAGGTTAATTTGTGTAGGATTCAGCATTTGCACATGCACTGTCCATCTGCATGGGTGCCATGACAGTCACCACTCTGCTCTTAGGAAACATAACATTGGCATTGGAGACTAATTATGCATAGCATACTGTTAGCCCTGTTTGTGTGATTACTGTGATCCAGCTCAGTAGGTTCAATGGAATCCAACATGCACTGAGCGCAGGTGTTGGTACATGATGAGTCTTCCCAGTTCATAATGGAATAGTTGAGAGTAGCCATTATTATGGTTCTGTCTCAGACCTTATCTCCCCCATTACAGCACATTATGACAGTTGGGAAATCCGCGGCCTGGTGGGTGATCTGTCTCAAGTTGCAATTTGAATTCCACTTTGGCACAAAGGTAGTTGCCCAGCATAATGCATCTGAAGTTATGCAAGTTCAACTAGCGTGGGGGTGTACTGGTGGGTGATCTGTCGCAAGGTGCAATTTGAAATCCACTTTGGCACAAAGATAGTTGCTCAGCATAATGCATCTGAAGTTATGCAAGTGCAACTAGCATGGGGGTGTACATATCCTTCAGGAATATGGACAGACCTGCGGCCTGTGTGTTCCAATAAAGGATAATGAGCAAGAGGTGAGGTATATGTTATAACATGGTCATGCAGGTGTGCTCTCCGGAGTGTTGAAACATGTCTCAGCCACTGCACAGATATGTTCTCCATGTTAGGGATTGACATATGTGTGTCCGTATAGTGTTTCTGACAGGTATCATTGTGTAGCGAGACCCGCAGTTTATTGCTTGGCTGTCCCTGTAACAGCAGTGGACCTTCACTTGAACTGTGCATGATGAAGGCACTATAGGGGAAGCATGAGCCCTAGGCAGTATCCAGATTCCCAGGGGTGACAGGTGCAGGCCTTATCTGGCAAAGCATCATGGTCTGTCAACCATGTTATCCCAGGCAGACAGATACTGGATATCCTTTGACTTGCACCACTATACTAGACAATTGTGGAATACAATGGCAGAATGCTACCTAGGCCTTGGGACATTTCTGCATGGACTACAAGACCTGACAGTTCTTACATGTGTTTCCATGCAGTCCAGGCAACTGCATCACAGGTCCTGCACAACAACATGGAATATGCCAGAGCCATGTGTATAGTTCAAAAGGTGGTCTGAGTGTATGGGTATGTGGCTAATCATGGCAGACCGACAGCTGACAGTATGCATGCCCTCATATAGGTTGGTGTGTAACATAGTGCTAGAGTTTGCATTCACAAATGAGTACTGTTGGGCATGATTCCAGCCACTTGTTCTGAGGTGTGACACAATTATGCAAACTATGTCATACAGTTTGTGTATTTTGGTGTCTGTCTCTTCCTGCTTGGGGAATCACTTGTTTGGCCAGATACTTAGAAGCGTTTGTGAATGTGTGGGATTTCTGGTAGTGTGTGTGGGTGTCCTTACTCTGTTCTGGTAAGGGTATGTGTTGGTTGTGTTGATGAGCTGCATGTGTTAACCTGCACCTCATGAGTGTCCAGTCCAGTCATGGCTGTAGACTGGGCTGCCTTCCAGCTTAGCCCTGGAGCTGCATCTCAAACAATGTGTGAGGCATGGTGTTAGGTGTGTTTGGCAGTGCACATGGCATAGAGATTACATTCCCCCAGGATGGCTACATACACAAAGCTGACATTAGTAAACACCAGTAGCTGACAAGTGGACATGCCTGTATGAGCAGTCAGTACTACAAGTACCAAGTACTGTATTTAGTTTACGTATTGCTTATGAAGATGTTTTAGGCAGTGATACTCACATGTAAATATTTGTGTTATGGACGTGACAACACTGACTATTACAGAAACATTGTAGCTACCTTTAGTAGCAATCCTCCTCTGAGGAGCACATCACATCCTGTTAGTTGATTACACTTGATACAAGTGTCTACAGGTCTGTTTCCTTCTCTGGGTATATACTCACATATCCACCAGGACCATGAGCTCTGTTGGGCACAGACACCCATGCTCCAAACAGAGTCATGTATCAATAGACTCTGATGCCACTATCAACATGATCAGGATATAATCAGATAGTGTGAGACATCACCTATGATGCGGTTATTACACATGGGCAGCTGTCTCCTACATCTTACACTCCTACTGCAGATGTTACACTGGAGTTAAAGATGATATTCAACCTGTTTCATTGCCAGTACTGTGCACAACCTTACATACAGTATGTGCAAGCGGCTGTTAGGTTGGCAATGAGAGGGAGGGCTACACAAACCTGGTAGTTCAACCAGTGTGTCTCTACTCTCAATATCCACTCTATGTAGGTGTGCACATAGCCATTTGGCCCAGCCCTGTAACAAGGTCACTACACATTTGCATAACATATACACATGCATAGCTGTTATTGCTTGCAAATGATACTAGAGAGGTCCAGCCCTGTAACAAGGGTCACTACACATTTGCATAACATGTACACATGCACAGCTGTTATTGCTTGCAAACAATGCTAGAGAGGTCCAGCCCTGTAACAAGGGTCACTACACATTTGCATAACATGTACACATGCACAGCTGTTATTGCTTGCAAATGATACTAGAGAGGACCAGCCTTGTAACAAGGGGCACTACACATCTGCATAACATGTACACATGCACAGCTGTTATTGCTTGCAAACGAAACTAGAGAGGACCAGCCCTGTAACAAGGGTCACTGCACATTTGCATAACATGTGCACATGTATATAACATGTACACATAGTTACCTGGCTCTTCCAATTATCTTTGCTATCATGCTGCTAAACTGTCAGATGAATTGCAAATTATATGTATCCTGCTATTGAGTATTGTAATTGCCAATAGACAAAACTACTGTTTGCATAACATAACAGAACTGCTATGTAGAATAGAATACAGATCTGCCTAAAATACTGTACATTACACAGTTATTGGCACAATATCCCACAATGCACACCATATTTGCATGGTAAGCCCACCTTTAACATGTTCATCTTACTTATACACCCATACATATGTTGACTGTTACAATATATTGACATATATTATCCCCTGTTATAGTGCATACTTGTTGAACCAATCCTGACACTGACAGTGGCTGGAAGCGAATTGGTGGGATCCAAGCCCATATCATCCCTTGTGGTGTATGCGGAGTTTGCCGTGTGACCTACAGCAGTACACACATAGAATACTACAAGCATTACTACTGCTCAACAATACATTGCTGCAAGATAGCTATTTCCACTATATGCATTGATAACACTGTAATTCGTACAGAACAGGTACTACATACACAGACATGCTACATGTTTTACATACCTTCTTAGTAATTGGAGGTGTTATTGACTAGTATAATACTCATTTTCGGTTCGTCTTTCAGTGTTTTGTACTGTCCTACAGGTAGATACAGATTGTTTGAATGTGTGACAAGACAAGCTTTTATAGCTACAGATCAGTAACATGTGCTATCCAGATAACCAATTGGTGTTCCTAAGTAGCTAATTACATGCACATCAGCTGCGCTGCTACTGCCTTAGCCAATGCCATGGCTACAGTGGAGTATAACTGAGTACTCCACTTGGGCATTGTCCCTTTTCCTTGCTTGTGAGGAAGACAGTGTGAAAATGTTGTTTGGAATCTATTGCAACAGCTGCATGGAGACGAACAGTAATATATTGTGTGTAATGCCTGAAGGATTTGGTCTAAATATGAGTACTGCTGTTATATTTCTAAACATTGCTACTTGTGCAGGGTTTGTCTGTACCTAATACTTCTGCATATGTTTCAGTCTGGTCAGGTTGTTTGACCAGCTCAAGGCTGCATAGCTATGCATATAATGTTAGTGGGTTTACAGTGTGCTTACCAGACATATTTAGTTTGGTGTTACTGTGTATCATACTGTGCTAATAATAAGTACTCGGTAATACTTCCTGGTGTACGAACCTTTCAACCCTCTGAAACGGGATTAGTTCATACAAACCCTGTTACATTAGCAGCTGTTCAATTGTATTACGGCAACTATTTCACATAGGGCCATGTTAGTGTGTCTGGGTCCAGGTATTTTAAGGTTTCCAGATGTTGTACAGTAGTTGAATAATTGGTTATGGTATGACAGTATGTATTGATGTAATTATTTTGGTTGTGGGGTAGATGTTGGTGGGTGTACATAGCACATGCAGGTGTGTAGGAACCCGTTTTATACTACGTCTATATGTGTGTGGGTGTTCTTTCCCTATGTGAACACCTATCCCTTAGTGGACTAATACTATGGTAATTGCAGGCTGATTCATTAAGGCACTGTTAAATGCTTCCTGTATAGCATGCAGGTACTGTTAGTCCTTGAATCCTTTTGGAATGTAATAAAGTTTTGCAAAATGAAAGCTGTCTGTGTATTTCTGTCATCGATATTTGCAGTCATTGCAGTTGTGTTGGTGACTGTGGCCATAGAACATATTTGTAATAGTGCATTAGCATATACTTTTCATATGTTATGTTCATATTGTTTGGGGGGGCAGAATGTGTGATTTCTATGGTACCATGTTATATTCAGATATGAACACTTCGGATGCTGTCTACAGACATGTATGTATATATATATATATATATATATATATATATATATATATATATATATATACATATATATATATATATATATATATATATATGTGTGTGTGTGTGTGTGTGTGTGTATATGTATATAGATATATATATATTATCGCATACGTTTATCTGTACCTCCATAGATGTGTAGATGTTTTTAACCTATCTATATATCTACATATATATGTAGACCTGTATATATCGACATGCCACTATGTATCTCTCTCTCTCTCTCTCTCTATATATATATATATATATATATATATATATATATATGAGCATACACCTTTAATTGGGTACATGGCGGGTTGTCCTATTTCAACACATTCCTCCCTTTTGTGTTTTAACCTGTCTGCATACACAACTGGGATAGGTACATCCCAGGCAGCTTAGTGTTAGGTTACTCTGAGGATGGAGTACATGGTTGCGGGTTCTGCTCCTTGAAGGTGTTATTATTTTACCTCTCAGAGTAGGCACTGGTAGGGAAAGTGTAAATAATGCACATTTATGCGATTGTAAGCAGGTTTGCCCGTGGTCTGCCTGACATTAAGCAAAGGTTAAACCTGTGAAGTGCTTCTCCGTTTACCGTGTTTCAGTGCCACTTACCATCACACAAACCCGTGGAAACCCACTTACAACTGCTTAAGAGTGCTTTAATCCACCTGCATCCAACAGCCCTTATTCTGGCCCTCAAAATAACCTAACAGCCCTTGAACCCGGGACCATGAACACCACAGTCACTGACTTTACCACCAAGGCATCTGCGATATGTACAAATGTTATGATGTTAAAAATATACATTGTACTACAGACATTCCTCACTACTGAAAACAAATGTGACAGTCAGTTGGTGCACATATGTCTGATACATGTTAATGTTCATATGTTTGTGAAATTAGGTGTTGCAATGTGACATGACAGGGTGGATTATGAATGAGAAAGGTTCTTGCTTTGTGTCCTTTTTATATTGTCCCCATACTCCATGTCTACCCCTCCAGTTCACTTACTGGACATCTGACCCAGGCCCTCCTTGATGCATGATTGCATTACCCATTATTCCTCCCCCACCCCAATCTTCTACACAACAACCACCCCTTCTATGGTGAATTAGGTTAATATTAATTGTTATAATACCAGAGCTGCATGTGTTTTGTGTACACTCCAATTCCTTTGGAGTGCTTCTGTGTCACAAAGTGTGTTCATAGATGTTTATATATACGGCTATTGATGTAACTGTATAATATATATATATATATATATATATATATATATATATATATATATATATATATATATATATAGATAGATAGATATGTGCAGACATCACTGACATGCATGTATATCTATATATCTATATATCTATATATATATATATATATATATATATATATATATATATATATATGTATATCATATTAATTTGTAATAGTAATACTTATGTAGACTGGAATGTGTTGGTTCACAAACTACAGTACATTACAATGTACTGTACATATGTACACAAACTGACTGTCCCATTTGTGATCATTACAGTGAAATGCATATGGTATAAGCTGTAGTCTCAAGACCATGAAACATGTATACACCTTTGATGGCTTAGTGGTAAGTCCCATGAATATAGTGTGCATGGTTCAGGGTTCAACACCTGCAATGCTTTACAAATGTTTCTTACTCCAGAATAAGGCTCATTTAAGCAGTTGTAAGCATGTTTAAAAGTGTTTGTGTGACATTATAGCAGTGGTTAAACACAGTTAAACAAACTGTGTAACGTATAACCTGTGCACGCAAACATGGCCACATCCACTAACTACTCAGGATATATACATGTCAGTGAAGTAACATCTCACTATGTGCTGACATAACATTGCTTTCTCTGTTGACTGTACTCTCCAGCACACATGGGTTTATATGGGTGTTTTGAATGTTTATTATACAGACGATTGCTACCTATATATGGAAGCTGTGGTTAAGGTATACTTTTGAACATGATAAACATCCCTGCCTTTATTGGGATTGGAACCTAGAATGCACAGATACTATGCAGATGCTGTAACCATTACACTGTTGACATTAACGTTGCTTCCGCCTATTTCCTATTTAGATGATTTCTATGTGTAAGCTAGGTTAAGCAAAGGGCTGAGGCCGCCAAACTCACTGAGCTTCATGTACTCTTGAAATAACAACATATAACAAATGTACTGTGAGACAATATATTACATTCATAACTACATTAGGCATAGCCCCTCACTGACACAGTTCAAGGGAAACCTTGTTGTGTGAATGGGTAACAGAATATACACCCCTGGGATCATAGGTTTATAGGTTCATAGGTGGGTACTAGGCTATCTGCTCGAAGGCATTTATAAGCCTAGCCAGAATGTGTTGGCTGTCGCTGTCCCCTTAGATTAGTTCCCTGAGCCTCTGTCCAGCAGAGCCACTGAAGTGATCCCCTAGGTAAACTTTCTGTTTCCCATCCACTCATCAAGGTTTCTTTTGAAGAGTGTTAGTGAGGAGCTCTGCCTAATGTAGATTGGGATCTTGTTCCAAAGCATGGGAAGTCTCTGAGACAGGAATCTATCCCTCCAGCATGTCCTATTTATTGTTGTGGTGAGGTTTAGTTCCCTAGAGCATGTGGCTCGAGGGGATAAGGTTTTCTTTAGGTGGAGCATGTCCATCAATTCTGGGTTGGACATGGCCTTGTGTCAGGCAGAGATCATCTCTGAGTAGGCGGTATGCAACCGAGTACAACTGGAGTTTCTTCAGTCGAGCTGCATAGGGCATCTGTTTGAGGCCATTGATCCTCTTGGTGATGTACTTCTGTGGTCTTTCCAGCTGTTGCAGGTGTCTTGTAAGGTACATCCCAAATGGGGTCATGTGTCCCAGAACCATACAGCCAGGCAGTGGGGGAGCCTGTCCAGTTTGATAGCTGCATGACCTGTTGGGGGAATTGAATGATGTTGAATTGTCACATTAACATGCCCTCTTTAGATCACTAAGTGCCCCTATCACCCTCCACACCCCCAGTCTTTAACAGCTTCTGGTAACTCTGCCTGGAATTGCTTTATTGGCTATGCTTGACAGAGGTTCAGTTATTTCATCAATGGTACGGGGAAAGCCAACACACTGAAGCTATGCTTCTAATTGCCTTGGGCAGATAGGTAGTAGGCTATCTGTGAACCTCTGAAGTGCAGGCCATCACAGCTATAATATGTGAATAAACAGATCTTCAGATCACAATATACAGTGAGAAATCACCATGTAGTCAAGAAAAAGTTAAGTACAGCGAGAACATACAGAACATGGATACTTGGTCATTCCAAAAGCCTATCTTGGAAGCTAGAAGACTTGTATAAGTTTAAGGCTTTCTATTGCTTGTCAGTAGGTTACCTACAGGAGAGATGAAAAACAAGCACAGATGGGGAACATGCATGCAGCGATACCATATAGGCCTATGTGTCACCCTTAGGCTTTGGAATACTGGCCAAGGCTATTGGAGCCCCCATGGTGCCTTATTTAGGAGAGTGTCAAAGGTGAATACCAGCTCTGTAAAAAGCACAATAGCATATTCAATGAGGTTTATACTACTCAACACCAGGGGTTGTGATCACAACACGCATGCACTCACAGCACTCCTCAGGATAGACAACATCAACAACTGTGCAGTAACTGAGATCTGTTTTAAGGCTCCTGAGAGCACACCAGCACTACCAGACTACAATGCATACCATACATTTCAGCCACAGAACATGGACTGACAGACATGGAGGAGCTTTATCCATATTCATCAGGGATACCTACACCTCCAGGTTAGTGGGGCAGCATGATACCTCTGAGATCATCCATGTGCAGCTAACATCAGCCACAACTACAATGTAAATTGTGGCCTGCTACGGATCACCCTCCATGACCCAGGACCACCACTCCACCTACCTGGAGACAGTGGAGAACATGACAGTCCTAATGCACACCCTGGCATTGGGCGATGTCAACTACCATATCATTACCTGGGAAACTTACTCCACTACTCACTTCCAGGCCCAGCGCTTCCTGGAATTTATCACCTCATATGCCCTGTATCAGGTGGTAACCTCCTTAACATGAGTTGGAAACTACTAGAAGTGGTCATCACCAACATGAGCAACAGGTGCACCACAGCGGAGATTAACTGGTCACTGGTTAGAGCTGACCATGAACTATTCACTGTTTCCACACCCAAGCATCTCCCCCACCCACAGATACCAAAGTGCATACTTTTCCTACAGCTAAATTTACACTACTAGTGACAGGGGTGGGGTGTTTCACAGCCCACACGCTAAGGGGAAACACTGCTCAAGATACAGACAGACTTACAAATGCAGTCTATAAGCACCTACATGGATGTATGGATCGTGCCATCACTGGTAAACCAAGACTCACTCCTCCTAGACAAGGACACAAGTCTGGTGGACCTCTGCAATAAACAGGCTATACTACAGAAGTAAGACAGTGTTCCAGACAAACAGCAAATCCCATGAAGGGCAAACATCTGTGACCACTATTAGTATTATACGTAGGTCCCTCATGCCATCATCCAAGGATAACATCAGCAGGAGAATACACAAGGATTCGAAAGATAACCAGAAAGTCTTCTTCTGCTATGTCAAGGATCTACATGGTGACAGACAGATTTGCACTGTGCCAGTGAAATATAGCATTAAATATGCTGACCCTACTGATATCGCCAACATCCTTGCAGATACATTCAGTGCATACTTCAGCCCCTAAAGAGCCCACAATACTACCCAAAAGGTACAATATCCCACATATCAGAGACACACAGGTGGAAATGGCCCTCTCTAACAGCAGAACACAGCATCAATGGAGGCAGATGCTGTCCCAGACTGCATCTTGCAAACTGTACAAGACAACCTGCCCCCCACCTAATTAAGCTTTCCTACCTCAGCCTCTCCACAGGCTACATGCCCATACAATGGGGTGTGGCAACGGTTATTCCACTCCATCAAGGTGGAATCACAACTGACTATGGTAACTACCACCCCATAAGCCTGACTAGCCTGGCCTGCAATGGTATGGTTTGCATCCTCATGGCACTCATTAACAAAGACATTGGTAACCTCCGAACACATGACTCAACCCTGGTCAGCTTGGTTGAGTGCAGTTCATGCCTACTGAACCTTTTTGACGTCTTACATACAGTCACCAAGATGTTAGATGACAGGGGAGGTGGTTCAAACATACTACCTGGACCTTGCCAAGGCTTTTGACAACATGCCCCACTCAGGTATTATTGATAAACACACCAGCCTGTACATACACCCATACATCACTGGTTGGGTTGCTAATGGGCTTACACACAGAACCTACATGGTGTGACTAGCGGTCTCCAGGCCCAACTCTTGACCAGTCACGACTGGTGTCCCACAGGACTCAGTCCTGGGAGCCCTAATGTTTGGCATCTCTGTCTCAGAGGTACAGGCAAACACAGGTGGACTACAGCAGACCATGTTTGGCAATGACTGCGAACTGGGAGCCATGATTGATAGTTCAGCTGACACAGACATCCCTCAAAGGGCCTCACAGAGAACATCACAGGGTGTCAATGTCATGGCCTCCAGCCAAGTGCCACTAACTGCGTGGTCATTCCATTGTGGAATTGGCACCCACATATTAACACATAAGTGGCAGCCACTTTAATACGGATGAGGTAATAGGGTATCTGGGGACTAAGGTAGATAGTGATCGCTCCTTTGACAATCATACCTTCACAGTAGTTAGGACATCCTTCTATGTAAGCCATTAGATTACTAAAGGATTCCCATCTAGACATACTGGGGTTATAGTGCCCCTTTACTCATCACACATCAGTCCCATCATAGGGTATAATAACCCATGTGGGATGTACCTCAGAAGACATTTCCAACAGCTGAGAGGTCCACTAATGTACCTCGCCAAGAGGAATACTGGCCTCCAACATATGGCCTATGCAGCCAGACTGAATAAACTTCTGCTTTACTCAGTGGCATCTCATTTACCCAGAGATGATCTCTGCTGGCCAACACAGCCATGTTGAACTCAGGCTTGATGGATATGCTCCACCTATGGGAATCCATGTCACAGTGAGCCACACGTGGTGTGAGCTGAACCTTGCCACAACAATAACTGGAAGATGCTGGAGGGACAGCTTCCTGTCACAGACACTCCCCATACTTTGGAACAACATCCCTAACTACATTATACAGAGCCCCTCACTAACACTCTGCAAGACAAACCTTGAAGAGTGGATGGAGAATAGTAGATGCACCCCAGGGATCCCGCCATTGGCTTTGCTCCACAGAGGGACAGTTAATGAATCAATGGGGTGGCAAAAGCTGACACATTTCGGTTGGGCTTATGAATGGCCTCTGGCAGTTGGCCAAGTACCTACCTACGAATCTATACATACAGTATCTGCATATGCTGATAGCTTAATTTATTGTTCAAGTGTTGACTTACCTTGTGCCAATGGCAGTTATGTGTGCAATAGTTGAGGGCTGCCTATTTTGGATGCACACAGTAGACTGCCTATACATGACAATTTACAGGTAGTCTTGTGTGTGTGACATCCATTTTTACTGTGTGTGCAGGTGGAGAAAGGTTTCAGTCCCTAGGTGCCTACACTGTCAGTGTGTGTGCTATACATTCCCTCTTTGCCAAGGCATGGGCATACTGGGCACACCTCCATATGCCTATTGGGACTGGCTCAGGGTGTTCATGGTCTGAGTACCTCTGTGCCTGTGGGGCCCTTGGCAATGGTGGTCAGCTGTGAGGGCCTTCACCATTCTGTCCTTGCTGCAGCTGGTTCCACAGGACCATATTGTGTAGCATGGCACACACTATGAAGATGTGGGCACATGTGCCTGGAGCGTAGTGCAAGGCTCCACCAGATATATCCAAGCAACGGAACCGTGATTACAGCATCCCAAACACACGCTCTATGATGATTCTAGTTTGTGCGTGTGCCTCATTATGGCATTCCTGCATGGATGTGTGTGCATTTCTGATGGGAGTCATCATCCACGGTTCCAGTGCATAGCCAGCATCCCCCACCAGGTGGCCATTTGGGATGTCCCCCTTGGCAAATAACTGATACAGCTGTGAGGCATGCCAGATGTAGGAGTCGTGATAACTTCCAGGGCTGCCAGCACACACATCCATGATAATGCCCTGGGCATTGCACACAACCTGGCAATTGATGGAGGGGTATCCATTGTGGTTTATGTAGTGCCTACCCTGCTCACCGGGTGGTGACTTGATGTGTATGTGCGTGCAGTCTATTACACCCAGTACCTCTGGGTATTCTTCCACACTGTGGCAGAGACGCATATTGCTGGCCAACTCCTCCTGCATTCGGGGGAAGCATATGTGCACATTGGCATGTGGTAACATGGCATCCAGGAACTGGTGTAGTACCTTGGATGCTGATGCCTGTGCAATCCCCATGATATCCCCAGTTGGTCTTTGAAAGGTACCCGTAGCTAGTATTCTCAGGCTTACACATACCTTCATATCCACTGGGATGGGTTCCTCTCTGTTTGTTCTGGCTCTGAGGCGTGGCCGGCTCAGCTCCACAAGTTGCTGTAGGATGTCCCTGTCCACCCTGTAATGCTCTACTATCTCCAGATCATGTAGCCCCTGGTAGGTTACCCTGGGTCTGAACACTCTCCTTCTCCTCTGGTGCCTGAGGTGGTCGTGTGCATCATCCTCCACACCACCTTCAGTCTCCAACACATGCTGGAGGATCAAAGCTATGGCAGCCCCTAACATGTACATAATAAAAGTTCCCCATCTGTATACAGCACTGGTGCAGAGTGTATGGGAATACACAAATGTGTGTGAGGTGCTTTCACACTTTATAGTATTGTGCTATGGATGCTGCTGTTGTCAGTGGGTGTGTATGAGCTATTCCAGCTGCACCGTGTCTTAATTATGGGTTTTGCAATGAGTACTGCAAGTGTGGGGCCTTTACTGTAGAGATCTACTTGCCTGCCTTGATTAACTGTTGCCCTTTAATTCACTTTTAGACCTGGATCCCCTCCCATTATCAGGCATGCATCCTCCTGCTGTCTTGTTTTGTACTTTCCCTACCCAGTCATGGCAAAATGTGCCTTGTAGCTGATATACTGTAAATCAGTTTTGTTCTGCTTTGACACTTTACTGTTTTCTTTGCAGTACAGTCCCTCCTGTTCCCTGTTCTGCAGGTAGCTGCTTGCAGTCTTGTTAGCTGTTGTCAATGGCCCACTATAGGGTCCCAGGTGTTAGTTAGTCATTTCTACTCCAATTTTGCTGCTGCAGCATTTCCTTATTTCTTTCCTATATCCTTCCTTTTTCAGCTGCAGAGCATGCTGCGCATACCCGTTTACTGGGTTTACGCGCATTTTCATCTCCGTTCACATGCATACTTGGTTACTTTGTGTACTTTCAGCTAAGCATAGCTTTGGCCAATTTGACACACCCCTATCCTGCAGCATTGCCTAGCTAGGGGAAAACTGGTTTAGCAATGCTCCAATGTGCTTACAGCAATGGGAACACACCTCTCTCGATGTCATCTTTATCTCAAGGGCACACCTCGGTGTTATAATGCTACTCTGTGAGGTGCTTCCTTACACCAGCAGGGAATCTGCAATTCACTATTACTCCTCTCATTTGCATGGAATTGCCTACTAATTCCTAGCTACTGTGCATAACACTGTCACTGCCCCTTAGCAACCCTTGCACCATAAGTATGGTGTAGCATGCCTGCCATTGACTATTATGGGGAAATTGTGATATGTGTTTCATTGCGGTTTTATTCCATAGTTTTATATATTCCTTGTGATCCCCTTTGCACACCACTGCCCTGCACTTCCACGTCACGATAGTGCAACTATATATATTAAATGTTAATTTTTTTTATGCCAATAGCTATATATTTAGCCATTGGCATATATTAACAATATAATACATGTAAAGCAATACACCAGAGAGGCTCCACAATAGTTGAACGCTTTTATTGATAGAATAGCAGCACAGCAACTTGTCAATTAAAACACAAATAAAATCACAAGTGCTTTCACCCATTCCTAGTGTTGGGCTGACACCAATACAGACAATGTTACTTTAACTGACACGCAGGCAGAATTGTTAACTTTACATACATCCCCTGCAACTAGCACCAGAGGGATATTAGCCAACAACTCGGTGAACATTGACAATAAGGCTTCTTTAGATGTCAATCAATCTGGTTCTTCCTACCAGAAGCGTGGGAACTTTGATATGCGGTTAGCCCCTCCCACTATGCATACCAAACCGGTAACAGGGAACAACGCTGGAGCAGGTTCCTTGAACACACAGCTACTTGAGCTTGAAAAAACACTGAAGTTGTTCAAATCGCTTCAGATGGATAATGTTTTTCTGGAGAGACCAATTGAGCTAAATCAAGTGCCGAAGGGCTTCTGGGTGTTCAAACTACCCATGGGAATTGAAGAAGGTTCCGAGGCACTTCAGGATTTGGTGGCACTTTTTGACGGCACGAGTATTGACTTAATGCGTATCATCTTGTGTAACAACACTGTTAAATTAGACAATTGAAAGAACAATTGGCATCTTTAAATAACAGTATTACCAAAGACTTGCTTTTTGGGTTCAATAAGTTACGATATGATAAAAGTTTAACTGAGATGGATGCCTTTGTTAAAAGAGGGCTTGAAACCAAACATAAGTTTACAAGGGACAGCAGAGATTACGCTGAACATAGAGCTTATGCCCACTTTAAAGTTTATAAAAATAGATTTTCCAGAAGGGGTTGATGAGGGGTTTGTCAGTGATACAATTCAATATAGGCCAACAAACTATAGTGATGGGACAGATGAGATAGTAACTGAAAGGGATAACAAGCATGTTTTAGAGCAGCAACCAGTGAGACGCTCATAACAGATACAGGAGCGAAATCAGGCCACACAGCAGCAGGACTATGGCAAGGGGAGAGGGAGAGGACAGATACACTACACCAACCAGAGGTGGTCACAAGGGATCAACAGATTTTAACGGATTTTAGTCCCCAAACTGTTTCCAATTCTGCCCATGCCCTTGAGCTTCAGGGTGTTGATGGAACCAATACCCCCCCATATGGATTATTTGTCTGTAATGGATTTGTTTCACAACAAGTTTTTATTCACTGTATGAAAATGACAATGAAGATAGAGTTTTGTATGATTTTTTCTGTCTAGATAAAGATTGTGATGTGGACACAGGTAATACAACAGGTAATGCTTTGAAGTCAAATTCAGTGGCAACACATGAAGGGGAAAAGAATGAATTTTTTTGTAAACTAATTAAGGAAGGTAGTTCCTGTATATACAACTTTACAGACTTGGAACTAACGCACGATTATTGTGCCCTGTTTAAAAAGGGCTTCTCCTTCTCCTTCATTCCTGCCTTTAGATATGAGATTGCAAAAATTTTAATTAATTTTAAGCTATATACTAGGCAACTGAACCTCAAAATGTATTTTTCAAACAACCCTAGCCTTTTGATAGGCAATAGGTTTACATTAAAAAGGTCAAGTACCGTCATTCCCCCTATAAACCCAATAGTACATGTCTTTGAACAGATGTGCGAGTCTCAAATAAGGAGGTTGGTTAAGAACACAAGCGGGATCAATGACAACTTGACCTCAGGTGAGAGAATTTGCCTTCGTGAGTTAATTTCTACTAACCTATATCGGGTGATGAAACTGGATAAAGGGGTAGTGGTTGTGATTATGACCAACACAGACTACTCTACTAGTATGTTAGAACTTTTGAATGACACAACAACATATGCCAGGGTTTCTAGAGATGATGTTAGTAGAGCCTACATGAAGATTGACTGGCAGTTGTATGAGTGGTAAATGGAGGGAGTGCTTAACAAGAATGAATATGACTACCTTAATGTGAGTTTGCCAACTATTTCCTCCATTTTTGGGATACCCAAAATCGACAAAAATGTCAACAAACCACCCTTTCATCTGATTGTTTCAGCGAAAGGTTCAAAACCAGAAGCAATGGCATCATTTGTGGATTTTCATTGTAAACATATTTTAAAGAAATTGCTGCATATTTTGTGGGACTCCTGGCACTGTTTTGACGTGATTAGGGAAACACCTTTAGGTGGACAGTATGTGATGGTCACTATTGATGGGATAAACTTATTTTCTATTATACCCCATGAGTTGGGACTCAAAATATTTAATAACTGTCTTCAGAAACATGGTGAGTTTCATGCTGTAAAATGTAGGTTAATGGTTGAAATAATCAAAATGGTATTACTAAATAATTTTATTATGTTTGAAGAAGAATACTTCAAGCAGATTACTGGGGTGGTCATGGGTGCAAGGTGTGCACCCATTTAAGCTAACCTGGTTTTAGCTGATTGGGAAGCACAGTGGGTGTTTACCTCTGTATACATGCAAAAAGCTGTATTATACTTGCGGTTTTCGGATGACATATTGATTTTTTGGAAGGGGACTTTGGAAGAGGTTCATGAGTTTATCAATTATCTAGGAACAACACCTTTTTTGAAATTCACACATAAGATCCATGAAGAAAGGTGTGGCTTTTTAGATATATTATTATACAAGGATAAAGAAAATGGTATCTAAGGTCTAACATATATCGTAAAAAGACTTACTCTAATTCATTTTTACATTTCCAAAGTTGTCATCCATATTTTCAGAAAAAGAACATTATGAAGGGACAAATGGTAAGGTTGTCCAGACTCATCAGTGAGGATGAGCAATATCAGGTGGAAGTGTCAAACTTGGTAGACATGTTGATTGAAAGAGGGTACCCCCTAGATATACTGACAAAGATAAGGGTCAAAATAGGTGAGAAATGAAACACAGTGTTTAAGATAATATTGAGAGGGGGCCTAGTGAAGGATATGGTAGATAACATTAATAAGACTACGAATGAAGTGGAAGGAGGTAATTGGAGGAGGGCTATGATTTTACCCTTCAGTGATGCTGCTGGTAAGGTAAAGAGACACATGGCAAAGTGTTTTTACAAATGAAATGGCAACGATTTTAGGGACTACACCAAATTTCACATATAGTAAAGGTAAAAATCTGAAAGAGTTAATGGAGATAGATGTGAATTTTAATTTGTATAGGAAGTCTAGGATGAGTAAATGTGGTCTGTGCAGTACATGCAAGTTTATTAACAACGGACCCTATGTTGCATTGCATAATTTTGGTAGAACCATCAGGTGTCCAGGGTTCTGCAACTGCAACACAAAGATGGTGGTATATATAGCTACATGCCTAAGCTGTCCCACATTTTATGTGGGGAAAACTATTAGGAAGTTAAGACTTAGAATCCTGGAGCACACAAGAGACATAAGGAATAAAAAGATCATAAATGCCTTTTTTATGCATAGTCAGAAGTAGACTAACTTTAAGAAGTTTTTATTTTTTGTGGTGGATAGGATTCCACACAATGAGAAAGGAGAGGATGTTAAGACCTTATTAGAGGTTAAAGAGTGTTTGTGGCAGCTCAGACCGGATGCATCAAGGCCACCAGGTATTAACGAGCACATTTCACTTGCTAGTATTTTAAAGTATAAGTCCTATTGTGTTTAACATATTGTACATACTTTATGTGAATACATATTTTCAATGAATTAATACATTATTATGTCCACTACGGTATGACAAAAAAACTTTTAGCAAAATTGTTCTCATTAACTTGTGAGGGGGGTATTGTATTAGGTATATTATTATTGTGTTACATATATTGTTAGGAGGTTTTTAGTGAATTTTTAGTACATTTGTTAGATGAATTTTGTATTTAAATATTTAATTGATTCATTTTTTGATTGGTTCTAGTAAGTAGGTGTGTTCAAGAAAAGACTTATAAGATGTTTAACTTGCACCTTATTTTTCACTCTGATGATGCCCAACAGTAGGAATGGGTGAAAGCGCTTAGTGATTTTATTTGTGTTTTAATTGACAAGTTGCTGTGCTGCTGTTCTATCAATAAAAGCGTTCAACTATTGTGGAGCCTCTCTGGTGTATTGGTTTACCAGTTTAGTTTGTTGGCCTTGACGTTTTTGTACAATATAATGCATGTGTTTGGTCGGCTATCATGGCTCTGATTATATGTTTGCAAAAATGTAAACCATTTTCTACGGTTTACATTTCTGCATGCTTACACTATGCCTGCACCACTTCCTGAATCACTACATACCTTCATTTGCATGCTACACTGCTGCACATGGGGTAATTAGCATACAAGGCTCGGGAGTTTTGCGGGCGTAGAGTACGCAGGTAGTGTACGTGGAAACAGCTCATACCTGAATCGCTCAGAGGCCATATTTGGTGTTAGAACACCGATGCTACGCCTGCACCTGGTGTAAGCTTTGTGAATCCCGGGGAGAAATGCACACCAGTACACTATACCATCATGTAAACAGCTGCAGAGATGCAGCTGTATCCCATATGATCAAGTACAGGCAAACCCTAGAAACAAACCCACTTGAGGGAAATATAATGTCTCTATATTCACTATCCTACAGAATGCTAAGAGGTAACCTGTGTCTGGAATACAAGCCATCATCCAGCCTATTGTTGATGGATTTATTGCACTCCAGTAAGTCAAATGGCATCAGAAATACTCAATCTAGGGATCTAAACCTCTTTTGCAACAGCAGCATAATGGTTTAGAAGGACAGGTATATTTTGCAGAGTATACCACTGCTGTGGAACAGACTCCTCGTCCACATAATGCAAAAGTTCACTCCTGTCCATTTTTCAGCACAACTTAGATCTATGGATGGGGAATAGATAATTTACCCCAGAATTGCCCCTGTATACTAATGGACAGAGACAGCTCCTTAATGCTTTATCACTTGCATGAGTTCCTTCAAATAATCTATGGTATGATCTCAGCTACTCTTGTTAGGAGTAATATGTAATTAGTGAAAATGGGATGTGTAAGGCCAGTCTATAACAATATGGTATAGGTTATTTTGAGTACAAAAATGGAAACTGGCTAGGCGTAAACTATTATGCAATGGCAGCTAGCCTAGTTTTTAACTATAACCCTATTAGATGTCACATAAGAAAGAAATTAGCAACGTTTATAAGTGCCTTTAGAATTTTAATGGATGAAACTGATTTTCACCAGGAAACAGTTAACATAAATAACCATGTCTTTGTAAGATGTTACAGTGTCAGCCATCTATAGACTTCATTGGAGAGCATTATTGGGGAAAATGCACCTACTTAAGAGGACATTCCCTTCCTGTTGATAAAGGTTAAGAAGCGAACTGAAAGAAGAGGTATATTTTGTAATAAGGCTTGTTTCTTTAGTTGGGAAAGGTAAATGGTGTGACCTTAAGGAATCTTCTTATTTCCTTCCCCAAAGTGTTTTATAGGAATTATCCTTCCCTTAGAGACCAGTTAATCTACTTAGACTTGTTCTCAAACAAAGCCACTGACCATGGAAGTTCAGTATATGCAGGATGTTTGGTATGTCCTTACTGGGATGACTTTTCCCAGCACAATTTTAATGGGCAAAGAATATAACCTCTGGCTTAAAAAAGATACAAGTGAAACATGATAGACCTAAAACTAAGCATCTGCTCATTAATAAAATCTATTTTCTGCAGTCTGGTGGGAGTAGAGGGATTATTCAACCCATCCAAGCTGGGAACAGCTGGTGGAAGGCTTATTGTGTGTTTATCTGATTGGCCTGAGGGATTAACTGTGTAAAAGTCTTTCATCCTGCTGGTATAAAAGCCATATCTGTGAGACTCTGCTCATTTATTCAGAGCTTCCCTGTGTCTGGCTTGGACACCTGTGACTACAATGCTTGGATTCCTTCTAAAACCACCTGAACCTACAAAGCTGATATAATTATTTATTTTTTGTTTGGACTTGCCCTATCTCAGTGCTATTTAATATTTCTGTGCTGCATTTATTGATTTGGTTGGATCTATCACTGTTTTCCAGCCTGTACTTTTTAAAGAAATGCCATATGTTTGTTACTGTATTGGTCTTAGGTTGTTTTAAAAGTATTCAGATATTTCCTAACCTCCTCTGATACTGAAAAAGCTCTTCTGAGTTTGCCAAAGTTCTCCTGAGGTTGCCAAAATATTTCTAAGTTTTACAAATATTTTCTATCTTTGTAGATGTTCTTCTATATTTGTGCATTTTCTCCTGTATTTGTGAATAATGCTCAGAGTTTGTGAACTTATTTACAATGATACTTGATAGTGCAGGAGTTCTGTCTTTTTTGCAAAGCATTTGTTACTGCACAAAACCAGTTTGTTTTACATTAAGAAGACTTTTATGCACTCTGTTGGTAGCAGAGAGCTGATTCAACCCATCCAAGTTGAGAACAGCTGATGGAAGGCTTATTGTATGTCTGATTGGCCTGAGGGCTTAACTGTGTAAAAGTCTTTCAGCCTGTTGATATAAAATCCTTGCATTTGAGCAATGCACAAGTACTGTTACCAGTGTCATGTATACACATAAACCTCTCCAGTTTAAAATCCTCTATAGGAATCACACTCATAGTCTCCCACTGCTCACAGCTGCTTAAAGAGCTGCCAGTTTGTGCAGAGGGCAGCACTACTGCAGGTCATCTAGTAGTATACTACTAAACACTCTCACTTAGACCTTTAAGTGATTCTCCCATACTCCTTCCATTTGCTAAGGATCTGGTGTAATACATAAGCACTTCCTTACCATCTCTGTTTCTGGCTGGTGGATATAGGCATCCTGAGACAGTGTAGTACTGTCACATGTTCATAGGCAACCATTTCATTTTATAATAGACAAACACAATGCATGAGATATGCAGATACACAGTGTCCTTGGGGACAAAGCTCCCATATACACACATGAGAAGTGCAAACCAGGTTGTTAGCATTCCACCCAAAATGCTCACTACCAACACTAAGGAACAAACACATTAAGCCACATATGTGAAGGTACTCACTGGTCATTTAACCAAACATCCAAGACCTCCTGAAAGCATCACTCAGTGGCCCTTTGCACATTCAAAAAAGACAGCATCTCACACAACACATAACTCTGAAAATCATAGTAGCCTCTTTCAAGCCCATAAGACAACATAACGCAAAGCCAAACATTCTAGTTATCAGGGATTCCATTGTAAGACATACTGATGCCCCCCCCCCCCTTACCAGACTAAACAAGGAGAAGATCGCACTGAGCTCTCTTTCTGCTGCCAGGATATGCCAGGTCATGCATGCACATTGGTCTTTAAACCACAAGTACCAGTATGACACTGTCATTGTCCATGTGGAAGTAAATGACCTAAGACATACCTCACTGTTGTACATGAAGAGAGACATGATGGAACTCTTGAAAAATGTGTCCCAGGTGAGTATGAATCCTCCCTTGAGTAGTGTCTTACTTTTCACCAATGATGACACTACAGTACCAGCAAAAAATTATCGACTTTAACAATTGGATTAGTTTCTGGTGTCACAACAAGGGGAACGATATCTGTCAGCCTGGGAATACATGACTGACAAACCACGATGCTTTTCAAGAGATGATTTGCACTTGTCACCACTTGGCTTCAGGATGCTTAAAAAAATGTATCTAACCACATAGGACCATTTTTAGGCCATGCCAAGTTGTTAATCCTTCCAGTATAACAAAAAACACTCTCAACTATATAAAGGTACTGCTACTCAATGCTAAGAATTTAAATAAAAAACTATACTCCAAGGAAGCACTCCTAACCCTACAGAATGCAGACTAATATGCAGTTACAGAAACATGATTCACAATGATGGAAAGCATTCTAGCTAGCAAAGGCTACAACGCCTTTCATATATTCCAGTGCCCCTCAGTTCAGGATAAAACAAATGGAGGGGGTGTCTCAGTGTTCATAAAGATCAAGTACACTGCTAAACTGGTCCAACAACATGAGCTGCTCTATTCCCAATTAACCATAGGTGTCACCTCCTAGAATATCCTTGCTAGCTACAGATCCGCTAATATGAGTTTGGAAACCACAGCTCCTACATAAACCTACTGGAATCTTTTAACATTCAGCCTAACACTATACTTATGGATGGCTTCAACTACTTCTCCATAAACAATTAATTTTCTCAGAGGTTTTTGGACTTCATGAAAGCAAACAACCTGGAGCAACTAGTTAGTTCCCAACTTGAGGTACAAATATCCTAGAACTAATACTCATAAACATGGGTGGGATGCTGCTCACTCCCATGCATTAACTCCTCCCTCGTAAGGTCTGACCACAAAATGATATCCTTTAGTATAAAACTAACTTAGAATCCCCATCAAACCCCAAACCTTTTAACAACTTCCTAAGGCAAATTCCCTCAAACTAAGTGACAGCTTATTAAACTTCCAAGTCCCTCTGAACCTGAATGATACTGAGGCCTATACTGAGCTGCATACAAAGCACTGCACAACCACATACATAGCTACATAGAGGAGCAGTACCTGTCTGAGTTAAGCCTGTGATTACTGGCAAAAATAAACCACCCTAGTAGACTTGTAGCATGAATTAGCTATTCAACAAAAGGTAAAAAAAAGCATTTCCAAAGCCAAGAACGAACAGACAAAACAGTGCAAAAAGACACTCACCAGTCTAAACAAACAAATTAGAAAGCTGGTCAAATCTGCCAAAGCAAACTATGAGACAAAGATAGCCTCCCAGGTGAAAGATAGCCATAAGGCTTTTTTTAAATTATGTTCGTAACTTCAGAGGAAATGGTCAGCAATGTGCTGAGTTAATCATGAATAGCAACACTTACCAGCATGAAACTATAGCAAACTTTTTTGGCCAACAAGTTCAGTTCAAACTTTTCTCTCCAATCCCTTTCTACCAAATCCAAAGAAATACCTGCATACTGGTCATTATGAAGGAACAGGTCCTTACTTCACTAACTAAAGCCAAAAACACAGCCTCCAATGGTCATGATAATATTCCAGGATGCTCCTTAAATAGCTTAAAAGAAAATCTATCAGGGCCACTAGAAACCTTGTTTAACCACAGCCTCTGGATAAGCTTTTTCACAGAGGAATGGAAGACTGTGTTAGACTGAGGGTATTCTTAGTGAGTTCACTATAGTAAGTTAAGGTACTGTATAATAATAGGCCTGAAAATATAGAGTCAGACGTGTTTTCATGTATGCATTCAGTTTCAGGGAAAGACAGTTCTTCAGAAAGAAAAAGATAATCTTGCTAGCTAAGCATGAGAGGTACAGAAATAAGTTTTCAGGGGGAGCTACAGAATGTTCCTTTCTCAAGGGAAATATATATGTACTTGCAATGGAATGCTAGATAAAGAATAAACTGTGAGAAACATGGAAGACAAGGCTTAGAAACCAAGGCTAAAGAGGCATGTAAAACATTACAGGGTTTTGCTATTATTAGGATATATTTCAGACACAATCAGTGAAGTCTGTAAGTTAGCTTTTGGACTGATATGCAAAAGGGTCTGTACAGTACAGACCATCAAGCTTGAGTATAGACGTCAGGCCAAATATCCATTGTATTCAGTAGAAAAAGACTGTTTCAGTTGGTATTATTCAAGAGAATCAGAATATACATGCAGAAACATTGGATACATTTATAAGCACTGTTACTGTTAGCACTGTTATTGAAGACAGTTTTTGGATATTCCTAACATCTAATAAACCACTATTAACTGAACTACAGAGATTACAGACATGATTGAAAATGTACAAAAAGACTTGGCCCATTAAGGAGTGATGTGCACCTGTTTATCACAAGCTTGAGCAATTAACAGATAAAGACTTCTACTCCAGTCTCATTTCAGTCGTTTCCAGTTAATTACTAGTATAATACAGTCTTATCAATTCTTTCAATGGTGACCCAGCCTTCAATGGGGGGCAACAGTTAAAGTAAGTCCTAAAATCCCATAGCAACCTTGTATCAGCAGTCAGACTATGCATGTTCTACATAGTAATCTACAGAAGAGCAGTGTGAGAAAACAAAGGAGGGTCACAATCATAGTGAGCAGAAATGGCTGCAGCATGAACTTTCACAGAGGAGAAAGACAAACCCTTGTCTAATAATCCAGTAAGGTACTGTAGTGTAAAACTCAAATTAGGCACTGAAACATCAAAGCTCTTTACTGTGCTCCAAAGAAAAAATCTCCTCCATTTATCAGCATAAACTTTTCTAGTACTGGGCTGTCTGGCTTCCAAAATGACATTCAAAACTTGTTGAGGAAGCTGAGACCCCCCATGATCTAAAACAGAATACGCCAGGCTGTCAGATGCAGGGACTGTACCCTGACATTGAGAAAATGATTGCTTGCCTGGGACAACAGGTGTGGAATTGGTGGCAAAGGCCAAGGAGGCTCCTGTATTAAACTCCTCAGCAGAGGATACCAGTGCTGTTGTGGCCAATCTGGTGCTATTAGAATCATGCAAAGCTTGTCCTGTCTGACTTTCAAGAGTACCTTGGGAAGGAGAGGCAGAGGAGAAAAAGCATAGACGTGAAGGTTGTTCCAACTGAAAGATAGAGCATCCACTTTCCAAGCTTTTGGGTGAAACATCTTTGTGCAAAATCTTGGCAGTTGGAAATTTAGTGGAGAAGCGAGCAGATCTATGTCTGGAGTTCCCCAAGCCACTGTCAATTGTTGGAATACATGAGGATCCAATTTCCACTTGTGGGGATCCACAATTTGTCTGCTCAAAACATCTGCTAAGGAGTTCTGTGCTCCTGGCAGAAACCGTGCTTGAAGAGTGATGTGCAACCTCAGAGCAGTCTCCCACAAAATCATAGCTTGTCTGCAAAGAGGGTAAGAATGGGTTCCCCCCTGCTTGTTGATGTACCACATAACAGTTGTGTTGTCTGTTTGAATCAACACCTGTCCTGGTTGAAGTAGATCCTTGAAGGCCATCAGGGCAAATTGAACTGCTAACATCTCCTTCATGTTGATATGCAAATGCTGTAGTCTGGGAGGCCATGTGTCTTGAATCCATTTCCCATTGAAGTGTGCTCCCCAAGCCAGGTCTGAGGCATCCGTCATTAAGATCTGACTCGCCTCTGGTCGGGTCACAGAGAGTCCCTTGTTTAGGTGACATTCCTGAGCCCACCACAAGAATTCCCTCTGGATGCAAGGTAATATCTGAATGACAGTGTCCAAATCGTGGCAGTGTTGAGTCCATACATTTTTGAGATACCATTGTAGCTTCCTCATATGCAGTTTGGCATTGGGAAGTACCAGAATGCAAGATGCCATCAACCCCAAGGCTTGAAGGACTGTCCTTGCAGTCAGCCTGGACATTAGGGATAACTGCTGAAAGTACAAGTGAAGTTTTCTTTGTTTGTCCGGGGTCAAAAAGGCCATCTGAGAGGCTGTATTCAGTCTCACACCCAGAAAGCACATGTCCTGAGAGGGTACTAGACTGGACTTTGTTTCGTTCACAGAATACCCTAGGCACCTTAAAACTGCCATGACATACTGTAGATGTTGAAGTAACTTGACTTTGTCTTGAGCAAGAATCAGGCAATCGTCCAGATAAGGATAAATTTGTATTCCTCTCAGTCTTAAGAAGGCTATCACAGGAGCCAGGACCTTTGTGAACACCCTGGGCACAGTAGATAAGCCAAAGGGCAATGCAGAGAACTGATAATGAAAAGTACCAGCCCGAAAATGCAGGAATCTCCTGCAGTTGGGCCTGATAGGAATGTGAAGATAAGCCTCTTTGAGATCCAGAGTTACCATCCAGTGATCTTTGCCTAGCAGAGGCAGAAGTTGCTGTAAAGTTAACATCTTGAACTTTGGAATGTCTAGGTATGTATTGAGAATGGACAAATCCAGAATTGGCCTCCAAGTGTTTCCTTTCTTTGGCACAAGGAATAGGCGAGAATAAAACCCCAGGCCTACTTCTGACGGAGGTACCACCTGGATCGCCCCCATTTGTAAAAGTAAAGAAATCTGTTTGTGAGCCTCCAGCCTTTGCTGAGGAGGTACATCCGGCATGCCTTTGAAAGGAGACAAGGTGTGAAAATAAAACTTGTAGCCTTGATTTATAATGTCCAGCACCCATTTGTCCTGGGTGACCAAAAGCCAATTTTGCTTGAAAAGTGCCAACTTTCCTCCTAGAGGAGCTGCCAGACAGGCAGAGTCTGGCAGCTGGAGATACAGGTCATTGGGTCTGTTTACGAAAAGGCTGACCCCTGCCCTCACCAGAAGATTGTGCAGGAGAACTCCAAGTCCTAGGTCTGAAGGAACCCTGAGCATGAGCTCTGCCCCTACCACGTCTAGACCTGCCCTTAGACTGAAACTCGGAAGAAGAGTAAGACCATCCTTTTGCAGGCCAATTCCTGCTAAACTTAGGGGGCTGCACCTAGCACAATCTAATCTGTGTTTAATGGTGCGCTTATTGAATCTAGCGCAAAAGCGACACCCGACTACGTCGTGCTCAGGCCCCAAGCAAGGATTACAGAGAGAGTGATAGTCCCTATGAGGTATCTGTTTCCCACAAGAAATACAATTATTAACTTTTTCTGACATCCGGATTAACTGAGGCAAGAAAAGACAAAAATATTCCCCAACGGGGTACTTAGCCCAACTTGGTCTTCGGTCTGAAACTCGAAAAACGAAAATTTCAGGACGTCGAATGGCACTTGCAAACGCTGCTTCTGCTTCGGACCATGCGGCAAGAAAGACTGAGGATATGGCATTGGTCATGCGCTTAAGTACTACTGCATACTGACGTCAGTTCTGAGCGCCCATGACCGACGCCAGCCTAACACTTTGGTATTCGGGCCGACCGAGGACAGCGGACTACCCACAGGTTATGACTGCAGCAATGTGAGATGAAGAACATCCTGAAGATTCCTTGGCAAAACATCAGTTGCCTATTGGTCTTTAAAAACAACTGTGGGTGAAGCACAAAGATGAGATAAGAGTCAAGTCAAATATTTAGGTGGTTGAAGTAGGTCATACTCACAAAAAGTACCCTCACTTAGACCACATAATTTGTCTGATCCTCAGAGAGTTAACTCAGAAATGTCAGACAGCTTGGTTATACATAAAGTGTCATTCACAGAGTTAAATGCATTACTAACTTTAACAAAGACAGTGCTGTTAAGTTGGTCCTTGGTGATGCTACAACATATAATACTAGTAATCAGATATTTGTCTGTCTAGCTGTCTATCATTTATTTGTTTACTTACCTGAATTTGTTAACCTGGGTGGAGCACTGATCTCAATGGACCAATTTCAGGCTTGGCCTGTTAATATATTTTCAATACAATAAATAAATATAATGATTTGAAACTGATAGCACTTATAATGTTAAACAGAAGTGCAAACTGATTGAAAATCACGTTTTCAACACTGTTTAAAAGTACAAAGTATAACAGATCTAGTACAACAATCAAAAAAACCTCAACCACTCCCTGAAAATGAGGAAATAGATATGGCAGCTCAGATTTAATGTTTTTCGACTGCCAGGTTTAAAAATTTACATATTATTCAGAAGTATAGTTTCTTAATTATGCCAGCATTCCTTGCCTTATGGTTTACTGTTACAACGACTCCAGTATTCCTTTTCTTGATATTCTTAGTGAGTTCACTATAGTAAGTTAAGGTACTGTATAATAATAGGCCTGAAAATATAGAATCAGACGTGTTTTCATGTATGCATTCAGTTTCAGGGAAAGACAGTTCTTTAGAAAGAAAAATATAATCTTACTAGCTAAGCATGAGAGGTACAGAAATTAGTTTTCAGGGGGTGGTTCAGAATGTTCCTTTCTCAAGGGAAAGATATATGTACTTTGAATGGAATGCTAGATGGAGAATAAACTGTGAGACACATGGAAAACAAGGCTTGGAAACCAAGGCTAAAGAGGCATGTAAAACATTACAGGGTATTGCTATTATTAGGATATACTTCAGACACAATCAGTAAAGTCAGTAAGTTAGCTTTTGGACTGATATGTAAAAGAGTCTGTACAGTAAAAACCCTCAAGCTTGAGTACAGATGTCAGGCCAAATATCCATTGTATTCAGGAGAAAAAATACTGTTTCAGTTGGTATTATTCAAGAGAATCAGAATATACATGCAGATATATTGGATACATTTATAAGCACTGTTACTGTTAGCACTATTATTGAAGACAGTTTTCAGATATTCTTAACATCTAATAAACCTTTATTAACTGAACTACAGTGTTTGCAGACTTGATTGAAAAAGTAAAAAAAGACTTGGCCCATTAAGGAGTGATGTACACCTGTTCAGCACAAGTTTGTGTAATTAACAGATAAAGACTTCCACTCCAGTCTCATTTCAGTTGTTTCCAGTTAATTACTAGTATAATACAGTCTTATCAATTCTTTCAATGGTGACCCAGCCATCAATGGGGACAACAGTTAAAGTAAGTCCTAAAATCCCATGGCAAACTTGTACCAGCAGACAGACTATTTATGTTCTACATAACAATCTACAGAAGAGCAGAGTTGCATTGAAAGCAATCTTATCAGCAGTCAGACTACATGTACCAGTGTTCATTCAGGACACTTCTTCAGAAGTTCAACACAGACAGCTGTATTTACAGTGACACTTTTTCCAGTCTATCAATAACTACAGCAAAAGTTTCAAAACAGGCTTTTCAGCAGCACACCACTGGTTTTCCAGATGGGAGACTGTAAGCTCCATACAGAAAAAGGCCACAGCCAATGACACTACAGTTACTCCTTACAGAGCAGACATTTTGGTAAGACACCACTGATATTCCAAATGTAAACTTCATGTAGAAAACAGCCACAACAAATGCTTCCTACATACAGTAACTGTAGTTATTAGACAAACTACAGAGCACTAATGCTTAAACACTACTTCAGGAAAAGCCTAAAAGAACATTAACTGAGCAACACTATTTCAGAAAATCTACAACCTCCATCAGTGTTCCTTCAGAGCATAAAAAGTCTAGACCAGTTAATAGCAACGTACTTCACCTTTTTCACAAACATTCAAGTTTCCAGTGTGACATCAAACAGCCAAGAAACAAGAAAAAGTTTAAAAAGCTGCAGATGACAGGACATGTCCTTCCAGAATCATTAAGTTATGTAGGGGTTTATATGCACTTTTTAACTAAAAAAGCAAAAAAAAAAAAGTTTAAATACATCAATAAAGTCACTTGCATACCTTTTGTATAAATATGTCAAGTTATACTTTTACAGTTAAGACATCAGTAAACTTCCAGATAAAGAAACTTCACATAGTTGCATAAAAGAGAGACAAATAAACTTTGAGAATCAGATCAGTTCAACTCTAGTAATAAATGTGTCTGTGTAATTGGTTTAAGATTGTATATATTTCATGCAGAAAGTGCAGTTTATCAGATTATAGGCCAGTTTAGTGAGCTGAATTAAAGACAGTACTGTATGCCATAAAACAGTATGGTAAAAATCAGTTTAATATACTTATCGACAGTTTATGCAGTTAAAGTTCTTACTATTTATCCAAGAAAACTGTAGACAGTAATGATAAATTCTTGCAGCATTCAGTAGTACTGAAAAAATTAAATGATGTCAGCTAAAGGAATGGCTATTTTAATACAATTATTTTCATTTAAATGTCCACCTCATAGCAATAAACGGTCTACAATATGGAATATGAAAAAGAAATGTAAATGTGACTTGGTTGTGAAGATGTGCTGATGTGTTTGCATTATTCTAGAAGTTACAGAATGTGGGTAGTATCAGAAGTTACAAGGCAGGGCTGTACCAGTTGGGTCGTCCTAGTGATTTCTTGTTATAACTGTACCTCGCACATGGACATTGTTTTGTTAAAAATAATTTCCTTAATTCATTGACCTCATCCATATAAGATACATCTATAAGAAGAGTGTTCCAGATAACTGGACTAAGGCCTGGGCAGATACAGTTACAAAGATTTAAATTTGCTTGGGGTATTTGCAGAGGTTGACCTTGCCATGAAGATGTCTATCTATAGGTGAATTTCTTTGCTCTGAAATAATAGGGAAGAGTGGGCAATCTTTTCTGTGAATGTGTTAAACAAAAGTCAAGGGCTACTAGTTCCATTTGTTCATTACCAGGTAGATAAACTTCTCTTTCCAGAGTTTGGCAGCTAGTCTCTGTCACCAGGGAAAGAAACATGTAATTGCATGTTTTCTTCAGAAGTGCCTATTAGATGTGGTTGTGTCTAGAAAAAAAAAGGCAGCTCAAGAAATAGTGACCCTATATTCTAAATGATCGATAATTAAGATGTAACTGCAAGTAACCTCTTTACCCCCAGGGCTGAGAAAAGTACAGTTTTGTACCTACCATAAATGTAGATGTTCGAGGATCCACATTGCTGCAGTCATAACCTGTGGGTAGTCCGCTGTCCTCGGTCGGCCCGAATACCAAAGTGTTAGGCTGGCATCAGTCATGGGCGCTCAGAACTGACGTCAGTACGCAGTAGTACTTAAGCGCATGACCAACGCCATATCCTCAGTCTTTCTTGCCCCAGATGTCAGAAGGCCTAAAAAGGAAAGGCCATAGCCAAAATAGAAAATACCCAACAACCAACATAGAGTAAACAATAATTATCCCAAAAGAAACACAGCAACCCCAAACTATAGAGGGGAAGGAGGGAGGGAAAATTGGACTGCAGCAATGTGGATCCTCGAACATCTACATTTATGGTAGGTACAAAACTGTACTATGTTCTTCGTCTCACATTGCTGCAGTCATAACCTGTGGGTAGAATCCCAAAGCCAAGGTAAAGGGAGGCTGGCAAAACTAAAAAGCATTAGGAGCTGCTAACATGCCCTGTAAAACTGCAGTGGCAAACCCAGCCCTAGACTTGGAATAAAGAGGGAGATGGTAATGTTTAGTAAAAGTGTGCACTGAACTCCAAGTAGCTGCCTCCAAAATATCCCTAGTAGCTACCCCCCTTAAAAAAGCAGTAGATGTGGCAGTAGCCCTAGTGGAATGAGGTCTGATCCCAGCTGGAACATCCTTTCCATGATGAGAATAACAAAAGCAATACAATGGCCAATCCACTTAGAAATGGTTTGCTTTGAAACAGCTTTCCTTGAGAACCCAAAGCAAAAGAAATAAATAACTGTTGAGTCTTCCTGAACTCTTTAGTTCTGCTCAAATAATAGCGTAACTGCCTGTGAATATCCAAAGAATGCAAGACTTTTTCCTTTATTTTGGGGATCAGCATAAAAAGTAGGCAAATGAATTGACTGGTTTAAGGCCACATTAGAAATAACTTTAGGCATAAAAGTAGGGTTAGTACGCAAGGACACCCTATCCTTATGGAATATCAGGAAGGGTTCAACTGCCATGAGAGCCTGTAATTCAGATACCCTCCTAGCAGACGTAATGGCCAACAAAAAAGCAGTCTTCCAAGACAAAAACTTCAACTCAGATGTAGCTGCAGGTTCAAAAGGAGGTAAAGTAAGTTTTTCCAACACAAAATTGAGATCCCAGGAAGGAGTAGGAGCTCTACATGGGGGTCTTATGTTCTTTGCCCCTCTAAGAAATTGTTTAAACAAAGGGTGAGAAAACAAAGGAGGGTCACAATCATAGTGAGCAGAAATGGCTGCAGCATGAACTTTCACAGAGGAGAAAGACAAACCCTTGTCTAATAATTCAGTAAGGTACTGTAGTGTAAAACTCAAATTAGGCACTGAAACATCAAAGCTCTTTGCTGTGCTCCAAAGAAAAAATCTCCTCCATTTATCAGCATAAACTTTTCTAGTACTGGGCCGTCTGGCTTCCAAAATGACATTCAAAACTTGTTGAGGAAGCTAAGACCCCCATGATCTAAAACAGAATACGCCAGGCTGTCAGATGCAGGGACTGTACCCTGACATTGAGAAAATGATTGCTTGCCTGGGACAACAGGTGTGGAATTGGTGGCAAAGGCCAAGGAGGCTCCTGTATTAAACTCCTCAGCAGAGGATACCAGTGCTGTTGTGGCCAATCTGGTGCTATTAGAATCATGCAAGGCTTGTCCTGTCTGACTTTCAAGAGTACCTTGGGAAGGAGAGGCAGAGGAGGAAAAGCATAGATGTGAAGGTTGCTCCAACTGAAAGATAGAGCATCCACTTTCCAAGCTTTTGGGTGAAACGTCTTTGTACAAAATCTTGGCAGTTGGAAATTTAGTGGAGAAGTGAACAGATCTATGTCTGGAGTTCCCCAAGCCACTGTCAATTGTTGGAATACATGAGGATCCAATTTCCACTTGTGGGGATCCACAATTTGTCTGCTCAAAACATCTGCTAAGGAGTTCTGTGCTCCTGGCAGAAACCGTGCTTGAAGAGTGATGTGCAACCTCAGAGCAGTCTCCCACAAAATCATAGCTTGTCTGCAAAGAGGGTAAGAATGGGTTCCCCCCTGCTTGTTGATGTACCACATAACAGTTGTGATGTCTGTTTGAATCAACACCTGTCCTGGTTGAAGTAGATCCTTGAAGGCCATCAGGGCAAACTGAACTGCTAACATCTCATTCATGTTGATATGCAAATGCTGTAGTCTGGGAGGCCATGTGTCTTGAATCCATTTCCCATTGAAGTGTGCTCCCCAAGCCAGGTCTGAGGCATCCGTCGTTAAGATCTGACTCGCCTCTGGTCGGGTCACAGAGAGTCCCTTGTTTAGGTGACATTCCTGAGCCCACCACAAGAATTCCCTCTGGATGCAAGGTAATATCTGAATGACAGTGTCCAAATCGTGGCAGTGTTGAGTCCATACATTTTTGAGATACCATTGTAGCTTCCTCATATGCAGTTTGGCATTGGGAAGTACCAGAATGCAAGATGCCATCAACACCAAGGCTTGAAGGACTGTCCTTGCAGTCAGCCTGGACATTAGGGATAACTGCTGAAAGTACAAGTGAAGTTTTCTTTGTTTGTCCAGGGTCAAAAAGGCCATCTGAGAGGCTGTATTCAGTCTCACACCCAGAAAGCACATGTCCTGAGAGGGTACTAGACTGGACTTTGTTTCGTTCACAGAATACCCTAGGCACCTTAAAACTGCCATGACATACTGTAGATGTTGAAGTAACTTGACTTTGTCTTGAGCAAGAATCAGGCAATCGTCCAGATAAGGATAAATTTGTATTCCTCTCAGTCTTAAGAAGGCTATCACAGGAGCCAGGACCTTTGTGAACACCCTGGGCGCAGTAGATAAGCCAAAGGGCAATGCAGAGAACTGATAATGAAAAGTACCAGCCAAAACGCAGGAATCTCCTGCAGTTGGGCCTGATAGGAATGTGAAGATAAGCCTCTTTGAGATCCAGAGTTACCATCCAGTGATCTTTGCCTAGCAGAGGCAGAAGTTGCTGTAAAGTTAACATCTTGAACTTTGGAATGTCTAGGTATGTATTGAGAATGGACAAATCCAGAATTGGCCTCCAAGTGTTTCCTTTCTTTGGCACAAGGAATAGGCGAGAATAAAACCCCAGGCCTACTTCTGACGGAGGTACCACCTGGATCACCCCCATTTGTAAAAGTAAAGAAATCTGTTTGTGAGCCTCCAGCCTTTGCTGAGGAGGTACATCCGGCATGCCTTTGAAAGGAGGCAAGGTGTGAAAATAAAACTTGTAGCCTTGATTTATAATGTCCAGCACCCATTTGTCCTGGGTGACCAAAAGCCAATTTTGCTTGAAAAGTGCCAACTTTCCTCCTAGAGGAGCTGCCAGACAGGCAGAGTCTGGCAGCTGGAGATACAGGTCATTGGGGCTGTTTACGAAAAGGCTGACCCCTGCCCTCACCAGAAGATTGTGCAGGAGAACTCCAAGTCCTAGGTCTGAAGGAACCCTGAGCATGAGCTCTGCCCCTACCACGTCTAGACCTGCCCTTAGACTGAAACCCGGAAGAAGAGTAAGACCATCCTTTTGCAGGCCAATTCCTGCTAAACTTAGGGGGCTGCACCTAGCACAATCTAATCTGCGTTTAATGGTGCGCTTATTGAATCTAGCACAAAAGCGACACCCGACTACGTCGTGCTCAGGCCCCAAGCAAGGAATACAGAGAGAGTGATAGTCCCTATGAGGTATCTGTTTCCCACAAGAAATACAATTATTAACTTTTTCTGACATCCGGATTAACTGAGGCAAGAAAAGACAAAAATATTCTAGTACTTAGCCCAACTTGGTCTTCGGTCTGAAACTCGAAAAACGAAAATTTCAGGACGCCGAATGGCACTTGCAAACGCTGCTTCTGCTTCGGACCATGCGGCAAGAAAGACTGAGGATATGGCGTTGGTCATGCGCTTAAGTACTACTGCATACTGACGTCAGTTCTGAGCGCCCATGACCGACGCCAGCCTAACACTTTGGTATTCGGGCTGACAGAGGACAGCGGACTACCCACAGGTTATGACTGCAGCAATGTGAGACGAAGAACATCCTGAAGATTCCTTGGCAAAACATCAGTTGCCTATTGGTCTTTAAAAACAACTGTGGGTGAAGCACAAAGATGAGATAAGAGTCAAGTCAAATATTTAGGTGGTTGAAGTAGGTCATACTCACAAAAAGTACCCTCACTTAGACCACATAATTTGTCTGATCCTCAGAGAGTTAACTCTTTCAGAAATGTCAGACAGCTTGGTTATACATAAAGTGTCATTCACAGAGTTAAATGCATTACTAACTTTAACAAAGACAGTGCTGTTAAGTTGGTCCTTGGTGATGCTACAACATATAATACTAGTAATCAGATATTTGTCTGTCTAGCTATCTATCATTTATTTGTTTACTTACCTGAATTTGTTAACCTGGGTGGAGCACTGATCTCAATGGACCAGTTTCAGGCTTGGCCTGTTAAGATATTTTCAATACAATAAATAAATATAATGATTTGAAACTGATAGCACTTATAATGTTAAACAGAAGTGCAAACTGATTGAAAATCACGTTTTCAACACTGTTTAAAAGTACAAAGTATAACAGATCTAGTACAACAATCAAAAAAACCTCAACCACTCCCTGAAAATGAGGAAATAGATATGGCAGCTCAGATTTAATGTTTTTCGATTGCCAGGTTTAAAAATTTACATATTATTCAGAAGTATAGTTTCTTAATTATGCCAGCATTCCTTGCCTTATGGTTTACTGTTACAACGACTCCAGTATTCCTTTTCTTGATATAGTTTTTCTAATTATACATTAAGGAGCTGTGAATGATCATAAGCATTTATGCATAAACAATTGAAACATGTATATTCTAAAAAAAGTCTCAGCAAGGAAATGGAGTGTGGTACAATACTGAGTCAAAAAGTCATGGTTCACACTGGCCAAGTGGGCATTCACAGGACTATTTTTGGAAAGAGTATATGGAGGTGTTTGTTGCTGTGTTACTACTGATGATATAAAGAAGGCCTCAGCATACTTCATGCACTGAAGCTTAGAATGTAGAACTGACTCGGAGTTTGATAGCACTGGAAAAGCATGGGAGGTAGAATGTTCAGTGTTTGTGTGAGTATGTGTAAAGTGACTTTACTCTAACACTATTTGTCATGCATAAACATTTTAGAATTAATAACTGAAACAAAATTATGCTGTAATTATTTCTGGGAATGTTGAAGAGCTGCAATGGCACTACCATTTCAAAGGTAAGGGTATCAGTACTTAAATTGACAATGATGTACCCAGTCATATAACATATTAGAAAGGAAGTCACATCAGGAAGAAAAACAGAAGTCATGAGGCCTCAGCAAGTTTCTTGGCAGTTCCAAGAATTATTTGTATAAAACTACTAGATAAACTTGCTAGATGTTTGATGGGAAGATGTCACAGGGTCTTCTTTATGAGGTCAGCTGAAAATAACAAATCATTTTATAAAAATTATGTTATTCTGCTGTATGGATTCCTAAATTCTGTCAATAAATCCACTATGTGTTTCCAATTATACAACAGAAAATGTGTATGAGAACAATGAGATACCTAGCAGTCTTAACAGTTTACAGGACCATTTTAATAACCTTGTATAGTATTCTATGCATTCACAAAGTTTTCAAAAGAATATGACAGCATACTGTAACATTGGTGTATACTTTTGGCAACATTGTTCCAAAACAATTGATGTAGAAAATAAAAATAAAACCATTTTTCTTTATCTGTCTCCCTCTACTACTATGCTGAACATAAAGTCTCCTCCTGTAGGACTCATTCCATTCTTTAAAAGCAGTGCCAGCAGTCCTGGTATGTTTGGACAAAAGCCATTTGGAGGTGTCATCACTGTGACAGACAGTAGGGATTTATGTCCACAGCAATTTCCTCACAACTAAAACCATTTGAAGTTTTGTCCTAGTCTGTGACTCTGGTGTTGATGAAAGTAATTGCATCATTGCAAGGATCCTCTATGCCATCCATCTTGCTTGTGTGGTCTAGTGCATGCACAACATGGATCACCATCACTGCCTTAAATGACCACTACCTCCCATGCACTGACCCAAGCAGTAAGACTCACCACTATTTACCATAGTAAAGTTAGGTTAGAAAGTGGTGGAGTGGTCCTGCTAGAGCCCACCTACACTCATCTACATAATGGGTGTGCCCCTACTCCCCATCTGTACCCTCATGTACTTAAACCACTAACCAAACTCAGGTCACTAGGGCCATAGTAACAGCTTTATCCTTCAGTGATGCCAGCACAGGCTTAAAAGTAAAATCAGTCTTATATGACTAAGCTGGCAATTCGTCCTACATGGAAGGATGACCACTCAGCCAAAAATAGAGGGATAGATGAGTACACCCCCAGTCATAGGTATAATGATGACAGTACAGCCAGACATTAGTGGATGGGTGACCACATGATTCACCATAGATGAAAGGATGACAATAAAAACAACTACAAATGGTTGGACACATCACAAGTCATAGGTGAAAGGCAGCAATTGCAACCAACCATAGATGGATGGGTGACCACATCACTCACCATAGCTGAAAGTATAATATCACAAAGAACCCTAGATGGATGGATGGATGGCTAGATGGATGGATGGATGGATGGATGGATGGATGGATGGATGGATGAGCAGATCACCCATCATATGTGAAAGGATAGAGTTAGAACTAACCGTAGATAGATGTATGACCGCATCACTCACCAGAGATGGAAGGATGAAAATACAACCAACTATAGATCAGTCATAGGTGAATGCATGACTATATAATAAATAAAAGATGAGTGGATAACTACATCACCCATCATAAGTGGAAGGATGACAGCACAAGGAGTCAAAACTGGCTTGATAACCACATTATTTATTACTCACCATAGATGGAGGGATGACAAGGAAACCTAGCTTAGATAAATGGAAAATCACATGACTCACAACAGATAAAAGGATGAGCAAAAATCTAGGAGAGCTGAACAGATGATCCTGACCATCCCTACTTTCACAGAAGATGGAAGAATAGAACAGCCTCACAACAGTCATAAGATGAGTATTGGCCATGATAAGTGACTTTGCAGTATCATATCTTCCTTTATAATGACAATGCCAGATCTTTTCCCATTGTTTTAGATTTCTTGGATTACTGCCTTTCTGCCTTATAACTGTTATGTCAATGACACTGACCCAGAGTAAAGAACTCAATTCAGACAATTCTGTTGACAGATGGACCTCAGTATGCCATTCACTCAACAAAAGATGCCACCCCTGTGTATGATGCTAACTTCAGCTCATCCAAGCTTAAGAGACCTTCCCTTAAAAAGGTAAGTCATTCATACTAGCAAAGCACTTCATAGCAATGGGGGTCCACTACATCCACAGAAGTTTCAAAAGCACACAATAGGAATCAAATAGGATTCACTAAGACTTAACTTTCATTAAGTTAACACAACACCTATTTACAGGAAGTAGAAACACTCAGTATTAAACCAAATATCATGTTCCTATGTGAACTAAACTACCCAAATATAGACTGGTAAACCTACACTACCACTTGGCATAAGCACAGAGACTCTCAGACTTTGTCAGTACAAATGCCCAGGAACAATTAGACAGGGTCCCAGCTAGGGGAATAACATCTTGGATCTTGTCCTTACTAATATGGAAGCATCTTGCACCATCCCTTGCAATATCTTCTTCACTTCTTAGGTCTGACCATAAGGCAGTCTCCTTCAAAATAAAACTGAAACCAGAAATCCCTTCCACCCAAGATGCCTTTAGAAATGTCTTTAAGACCAACTACTTATTCATAGGTGGTACATTGGCAAGCTTCAAATCCCCACCAAACTCATTAACTCCACTGAATACACACAAATGCACGCCAGTACACTATACCAGCATGTAAACAGCTGCAGAGATGCAGCTGTATCCCATAGGAACAAGTACAGGCAAACCCCAGAAACAAACCCACTTGAGGGAAATATAATGTCACTATATTCGGTACCCTACAGAATGCTAAGAGGTAACCTGTGTCTGGCATACAAGCCATCATCCAGCCTATTATTGATGGATTTACTGCACTCCAGTAAGCCAAATGGCATCAGAAATACTCAATCTAGGGATCTAAACCTCTTCTGCAACAGAATCATAATGGTTTAGAAGGACAGGTATATTTTGCAGAGTATACCACTGCTGTGGAACAGACTCCTCGTCCACATAATGCAAAAGTTCATTCCTGTCCATTTTTCAGCACAACTTAGATCTATAGATGGGGAATAGAAAATTTACCCCAGGGTTGCCCCTGTATACTAAATGGACAGAGACAGCTCATAAATGCTTTATCATGTGCATGAGTCCCTTCAAATAATCTATGGTATGATCTCAGTTATTCCGATTAGGGGTAATATGTAATTATTGACCATGGGATGGGTAAGGCCAATCTATAACAATATGGTATAGGTTCTTTTGAGTACAAAGATGGAAATTGGCTAGGCCTAAACTATTATGCAATGGCTATAACCCTATTAGAACCCTATTAGAAGTCACATAAGAAAGAAATTAGCTACATTTATAAGTGCCTTTACAATTTTAATGGATGAAGCTGATTTTCACCAGGAAACAGTTAAAATATATAGCCATGTCTGTGTAAGATGTTACAGTGTTAGCCATCTATAGACTTCCTTGGAGAGCATTATTGGGGAAAATGCACCTACATAACAGGATATTCCCTTCCTGTTGATAAAGGTTAAAAAGCGAACTGAAAGAAGAGGTATATTTTGTAATAAGGCTTGTTTCCTTTATTGGGAAGGATAAATGGTGTGACCTTAAGGAATCTTCTTATTCCCTTCCCCAAAGTGTTTTATAGGAATTATCAATCCCTTAGTGACCAGTTAATCTTCTTAGACTTGTTCTCAAACAAAGCCACTGACCATGGAAGTTCAGTATATACAGGAAGTTTGGTATGTCCTTACTGGGATGACTTTTCCCAGCACAATTTTAATAGCAAAGAATTTAACCTCTGGCTTCTAGTAATTATTTGGATATTTGTGTTATATATGGCCTTAGATGCTCAGGTCTGAAATATTGTGTGGAGCTAACCTCTAGAACTGTAAATCTAGCTTAGACTCATAATTTTTGGAGCACATCAGAAATTTCTGAAATGGTTCTGAAACTAGTCATTTTCTCAATTATTTTTACATTTTCATGGTTCTGATCCTAAAGTATCGAAAAATTTTCTATATCGAAAAATTTTCTATTTTTTAACCTTCCAGATTTACAGTTACGCCTTGGTAGTAGTCAAATCTTACAACATGCTGATGTATATTTTTATTATAAATATTTTACATGTAAAAGGTCTGAATAATGAATAACTTGTGAAATATTTAATGAAATATGTATTGCAAGAAATCTAGTAATATTGCAAGCAATCTAGTAATATGTTTATTGAATATATTCAAAAACAGTATTTCTGGTCAGAAAAAAAGCAAATCCCCAAAAGAAAAGACATCCCTGACCAGTATCAGTAAGAAACTAAGGTCCCTCAAAATTATTCAAGGGTAACTTTGAAAGAAAAATAGCCAAGGATTCGAAAGATAACCACAAAGCCTTCTTTAGCTATGTCAAGTGGCAACTCGCAGATATGCTCCGAGCTAGTGCAAAATAGCACAAAATATTCTGAACCTACTGATATTGCCAACATCCTGGCAGATAGACTCAGTGCAAACTTCACCCCCCTCACCCCCAAAAGGGCCCACAACAACACTGGAAAAGTGTAGTGTCCCAGAAATCACAGACGCACAGGTGAAAACATCCCTTTCAAAAGCCAAAAGCACAGCATCAATGGGGCCAGATGGTGTCCCAGACTGCGTCTTGCACGAACTACAGAATGAACTAACCCCCCACCTAAACACAATGTTCAACCTCAGCCTCTCCACAGGCTATGTGCCCATAGAATGGTGCACACCAACGGTTATTCCACTCTACAAAGGAGGGGCCACAACTGACCCTGGTAACTACTGCCCCATAAGCTTGACTAGCCTGGTCTGCAAGGCTATGGAGTGCATCATCATGGAACTTATTAACAAAGACATTGGGAATCTCCAAACACTTGACCCGACCCAGTTTGGCTTTGTTAAGGGCAGATCATGCCTAATAAACCTGGTTGACTTCATCGAGACAGTCACCAAGGCCATAGATGAGGGGAAGGTGGTTCACACAGCCTACCTTGACCTCGCCAAGGCTTTTGACACTATTCCCCACTCAGGAATTATAGAAAGACTCACCAGCCTGAACATAAACCCCTACATCATGAGATGGGTTGCCAACTGGCTTACAGACAGAACTCACAGATAGCGAGCTCCAGGTCTGACTCTAAACAAGTCCCAAATGGTGTCCCACAAGGCTCAGTCCTGTTTGGAATATACTTCTCAGAAGTACAGGCAAACACAGGAGGACTATGGCTAACCAAGTTCACCAATGGCTGCAAACTGGGAGCCATAATTGACTCTCTGGCTGACATGGACATTCTCCAAAAGGGCCTTACTGAGATGGACATCTGGTGTCAAAGTCATGGTCTCAAGCTAAATGCCAAAAAATGGATAGTCATCCCATTTGGGAAAAACAAAACACCCATGAAATACCACATAGGTGGCAGCCCCCTTAATATAGAAGAGGTAATAAGAGATCTAGGGACCCAGGTAGATAGTAATCTCTCCTTTGACAATCATATTGCCAAAGTAGTTAGGAAATCCATCTATGTAGCCCATCTAATTACTAAAGGACTTACAAAGACTGTACTCATCCCTCATTAGACCCATTATAGAATACAACGCCCCATTTGGTATGTACCTCTCAAGACATCTGCAACAACTGAAAAGGCCTCAGAAATACCTCACTAAAAGAATCACAGGCCTAAAGCAGATGCCCTACGCTGACCGCCTTAAAAAACTCCAGCTATACTCTGTCGCATATCGTCTACTCAGAGGCGATCTCTGCTTAACGTACAAGGCCATGTCAAACCCAGAGCTGTTGGACATGCTACACTTAAAGAAATCCTAATCCCTCAGAGCTACACACTCCAGGGATCTAAACCTTGTCATCACAATAAACAAAACATGCTGGAGGGATAGGTTCCTGACCCAGAGACTGCCCAGACTCTGGAATAGATTGCCCATACATGTCAAGCAGAGTGCCTCTTTGGACCTTTTCAAGAGGAACCTTGACGATTGGATGGGAGAAAGGAAATTCACCCCAGGGATCACGTCAGTCACCCTGCTAGACAGGGGTCCAGGAAAGTAAATAATGTGGGAAGAAATAGCCAGGGAATTGTTATGGCTAGGCTTGTATAGGCCCTAGGGCTGATAGCCTAGTACCAACCTATGAACCTATGAACCTATAAGGGTTCACATCTAGAAATAAAAAGGTTATTGTGCCCCTCTACTCATCACTCATCAGATCCATCTAAGAGTACAATGCCCCATTTGAGATGTACCTCACAAGACACTTCCAACAGCTGGAAAGACCACAAAAGTACCTCACCAAGAGGATTACTGGCCTCAAACATATGCCCTATGCAGCCCAACTGGAAAAATGCCGGCTGTATTCAGTGGCATATCGCTTACTCAGAGGTGATCTCTGCCTGACTTACAAAGCCATGTCCAACTCAGAATTGATGAACATGCTCCACTGTAAGCCACTCACTCTAGTGAGCTAAACCTCATCACAACAATAAATGGAACATGCTGGAGGGATAGATTCCTGTCACAGAGACTCCCCATGCTTTGGAACAAAATTCCTAACTACATTAGGCAGAGCCCCTCACTAACACTCTTCAAGAGAAACCTTGACGAGTGGATGGGTAACAGAAAATACACCCCTGGGATCACTTCATTGGCTCTTCTTAACAGAGGTTCAGTTAATTAATCAATGAGGTGGAGAAAGCTGACACACTCTGGCTAGGCTTATAAATGCTCTCGGGCAGATAGCCTAGTACCTACCTATGAACCTATGAACCTATGTGCTCGCACATGTTTGCTTAGATCAGTCAGTGTGTGTTCTGTATACTAACTGGGGTAGTTATTTTGTAACTTTTAGAAATCTTGTGGGCTATTTTGTGAAAGCATTAGCTTCTTTCATTTAGGTAAACCATTCTTGTTTGCTTTCAGATGGTAAATGTGAAGAACAACATTTTACTTAAAAAGTAATATTAAGCAAATTTATACTATTAAAACTATTGATATCACACCTAAAATCAATAGCAGGAAATCAATGTGTTTAGCAGCCATATATATTCTAGCAGATAATAACATTAACACTGTGGAAAATATTCTATACTGGATATCCCACCATACCCAACAGGAAACAATAATACTAGGAGACATAAAAATAGACTGGTAGCTTATCAATATCAGTACCCCATCTGATTCCATAAATCTATATGGTTTTACTCATATAATCACATCCATTACTAGAAACCATAAAAGCACTGGTAGCCACCCAGCCTTAGACTAGATTTTTACTAATAGATCCAAGAAAACTAGCACAGTGTATAGTCTTCCAGGCAGCCTAAGTGACCATCTGCCTACTTATAATGTCAAGGGGTCCAGATGGAGAGATAATAAATTCAGCAAAAGGTGAGGAGTATTGCTGGAACTGAATTCATCCTCAAGTCTTGGTAAGTACCTTCATTAAGTAGACCTTTTTCCACAAAATCTCACCAAGGTGACACTGATATATAGACTGTATTTTCTACAGTATATATAATGGACAGAAGTAAGTTAAAAAATAAGGAAAATAGCTGGGTTCATAAGTCCTAAGATAAACAAGTGCCTAATCTTGGTAGGATCACAGGTACCAGGACAGGAAAAAACAGTGTAGAATCCTCTACACATGGAAATATTCCTACAATGGGTCTACGTCAGGCCCAGGGGAGGATGCCCACCCCCACCCATTGTAGAAGGAAATAGTAGTCCACAAAAATCATGAAAACTGATAGGCCAGCAATGAGCCATACAGACTATTGAGAATAAGAAATAAATTATGTATTGTTACTATTATACAAGAAGCCCAGAATTTCCAGATAAAAGATATACGAAAAGATTAAGAGAGAAATTAGAGGAAAGAAAAATACTTCCACAAGAAAAACTATCAGAAGCTTCACATAAAAAATTGTGTTAATTAATCCAAAAGATCCATGAAAAACACTATATAGACCACAAAACCTTGAGCCATTTGGAAAAAGAAGTGAATGAGGAAGTGCAAAAATTTAAAGAACAAAATTTAGAGACATTTGAAGGTTATAAAAAGGAAATATTGACATGGGAAAGAAAGAGAGATCTGATATGATGCAATATTTATGCAAAGGAGAAAGCTTAATTAATAAACATAAAAAGGCAGCATCAAAGATATTCAAAGAGAAACACAAGCAAAGGCGTTCAGATATGGAAAAGTTCACAATAAAAAAAAATAAGATCACAAAGATGGAACGTAGAACAGAAGATTAGTCAAGTAGACGTTACAAAAATAGAAGCTGAAGTTATGGAATATTTGTGAAGTGAAGGATTCAGTGTAGAAAGTCTAACACAGGTTATATCACAGCATGTTGGAACAACTAATCCCCAAAGAAAGGAGAAACAAGAGGAGCAAGAAACATCCGAAGAAGAAATATGGATATGGGAAAGAAAAAGAGATTTAAGATTTGGCAATATTTATGCAAAGGAGAAAGTAAAACTAATCAATTCAAAGAGAGCAGCACCAAAGATATTTGAAGAGAAAAACAGGCAAAGACATCCTAATATGGAAATTTTTACAATACAAAAAATAAGAAAACAAAGAGGAAAAGTAGAAAAGAGGATTAATAATGGAGAAGTTAGAGAAATAGAAACTGAGGTTATGGATTACCCTTAAAGTGAAGTATTTAGTGTAGAAAATTTAACTCAGAAAACAACACAACAATATAAAACAATGTTCACCCAAATTAAGGAAAACCCAGTGGCATGTGAAGCATTTAATCAGTTGGCATATGAAGATACTTTGGAGCATCCCATAGGAAACCAGTACAGACATTCAGTTGGAGCTATACAACAAGGGAAAGAACAGGAAACTGTGGCAACTAAGACACAGTCAATGTCATGGAGTGATAGGCCAATGAGTTTCCATATGAAAGAGCAATGGATGACACAGGGTGAAACTGAACAGAATGTGGCACAGGAAGATGCTCTGGAACTTTCTGTAGAATGCCCGCAGGAAATGAAGAACAAAGCATGTGCCCTCAGTATAAAAGAAAATGAACTAAGAAAAGAGTTGCCCGATTTAATAGAGATGGATAGACATATTAAGATGAATGAAAGAAATCGACTGCAGAAGGTCAATAAAATCCAAAAAGTTAGAAGTTTGATAAACAAATGAACACAGTAGTTATGACTGCCCATAAAGATTCATTCAATATAACAAAAGTAAATAAGATACATTACTGTGCAGCTAAATTAATAAATAAAGTCCTACCACAGGAACAAAGGTATTAAGAGAAAAGATGGAGAAATCGAATGCCATCATGGAAGTATCAAATAGAGAAAACTATAAAGCAATTAAGACAATATGTATCACTATTAGAAGACTATAGAAGAGGGAACAGATCAACAAAAATACTCAGAAAGAAGGTTGTGATAAAAAAATGTGTAGTATTATAACGGATAAGGAATTATCATGCAATATCAGAAATAATAAACTATAAATATCAGCACAGGTAGAAAAACTTAAAAGATACACAGATAAATATAAAGGAAAAGTACAAAATATGCAATTTATTGATGACCCAAAAAGTTTTATAGAGAATTGGGGAACAAAGTAAAAGAAATTGAAAGACCACTGAAAAAAGAAGAAATAGATATATTTTGTAGAAATATTTATGAAGATCCTGTGGAACATAACAAAGATGCTAAATGGATAGGAGAGGTAAAAAAAAAAAAAAGGTTCAAATCTACAGGATATGAAATGGGGTTAAGTAATCACCAGAGATTGAAGCAAAGTTAAGAAAATCCTCTAACTGTAAAACCCCAAGCGCAGATGCAGTACCTAACCTCTGGCTAAACATATTAACATCTTTGCATGAAGATTTAGCCATGTGTAAGAATATTTATATGCACTCCCCAAACAGACACCAACCTGGCTAACAACAGGAAAAACAATGCTCTTACTTAAGAGTGAACCTGCAAGCTACCCTAAAAATTGTAGAACAATAGCTTACCTTCCAACAACATACAAACTATACACTGGAAATGATGCTGACAGAGTTTATAGCCATTTAGAAGAAAACTCAATTATAGAAAAAGAACAAAAGAGTAATAAAAGAAAGTCATATGGTCCAAAGGGTCATTTGCTGTTAAATAAAGTCATAGTGGAGAACTGTAAAAAGGGGAAGAATATAAGTATGGCATGAACAGACTACAAGTAAAAATAAAACACGCTCTCTTCACAGCACAAAAGAAGTTTATTCGATAACAAAGCTTTCAGACATAACAATCCTTCCTCAGTGTTGTAAAAAACAGTTTAACACCTCCATTTAAATATAAAACACATGACACAGCTCACCCTATCACACCATAAAATCAATTATAAAACCAATTAAGGAAAAAGATGCATGAATTCCTTAATAGACTACAAAAAAGCATTTGACAGTATCCCACATTAAAGGATTTAAGAGTGATTAAAAATGTATAAAATGCACCGTGCAATGATAAACTACATCACAGTAACCATGACATAGTGGCCAATCACTTTGCAGTTATGTCATGATAAAGGATAAATTATTATTCCAGTAATAAAAACTCAAAGTGGGATATTCCAGGGTAACTCTTTGTCACCACTGCTCTTCTGCCTTGCCCTTAACCCATTAAGCTGTCTGTTTAACAGATTAGGTCATGGTTGTAATTTGGCTCTCAGAAAGTAACAAAGTGTAAAGACTTCTCATCTTGTCTTTCTGGTGATTTAAAACTGTATAGCTCATCAGATGTGGAACTGAAAGCATAACTGCTAGTCAAAACGTTTTCAAATGATATAAGAATGTCATTGGTCTTGATAAATATGCAAAATCACCCTTTAAAGCAGGAAAGCCGCAGCACCAAGAAAACATCAGTTTGGGACAAGAATGTGATATAAAAGAATTTGAGCAAGAGGGAGTATATAAATATTTGGAAAATGATGAAGGCTCAACAATAAAACATGAACAAATGTGAATAAAACTCAGTAAGGAATATTTTAGAAGACTTTAATTCTGAAAACAACATTGACATCTAGGAATAAAGTTCAAGCTATAAACCAATTTGCACTTCCTATCCTAACTTACAGTTTTAGAGTGAATGACTGGTCTCAAAATGTGTTGGATAGATTAGACAGGAAAAGAAGATGTATGCTCCATGCTCATCAAATGATTTATAATAATCAGTGCATACCAAGATTATATATTCCCCGTTCCAAAGGAGGGATGGGCCTCCTTGAAATTGATTACATGTATAGATCTGCCATCATGGGACTACATACATATCTGCTGACCTCATAAGACCCAAATGTAGTGAACATTTTGAAACATGAGGAGAATAAGTCTAAGATAACTTCCCTGCTTAGTTTACCAGAAGCATATTGGCATCAAGCGGGAATGGAAATCACACAGAAGTAGATAAAAATCAGGCAACAACTGAATGTGCCAAAAAACAAAAGAAAGAATATAAGGTGAAGGAACAGATGAGAATGCAAGAAATGTGGAGAATGCATAAAATGTGGAGAATGCATAAGTATAGTTGCAAGTATAGGAAACTCCTGGTACAAATTCATGCTGATCATGACTGAATGCACGAATGGTTAAGGAGAGGTGAATTCAAACCAAAAGATGAAAGGTTAATATTGGTGGCCTAAGATAGTGGACTACATGCATATTGGTTTACAAAGTCCATTGAACATGAATGAGGAAACAGACAAATGTATGTTTTGTAAAACAGAACTGAAAACAGTTGCACACCTTGCTGCTAGAGGTGACATACTAATGGCACAAGGACTGTATACCAAAAGGAATAATATTGCAGCAAGACTGGTGCAGTGGGGATTGCGCAAACATTATAACATTGAAGTAGCTGAAACACACTGGAAACATGACCCACAAAGCATCATAAAATGATGAAGTCCTTATCACACAGGATCACCAATTACTAACAGTTCAAAATATAGATGCGAGAAAACCAGATATAGCGGTCGATGAAATGAAATCACAAGTAACACTGATCATTGAAATCATTACACCCAGTGACTACAGTATCTTGTGTACATAGAGACACAAAGTTATAAAATATCAGGATTTGCAGGCAGAAACATGAGCAATGTGGAAGAAAGATACCCAGACAATTCCAGTAGTAATATGAGTAACCCATCTTATAGAAAATAATCCACAATCGTATTTAGATATGTTACAGATACAACTCCATGCGAATTGCAGAAGGAGTCAATAATGGGCACATCGTAGGTGCTACAAAGAGCTTTTCTGGATAATATCAAAGATTGAAACAATACTAATTTCAATGAACTTTAATCATACATTGACTTAGGAATGGGTCCATTCCCATCATGGTATTAGAAACCCTAAATATTTGGAGAAATTAAAAAAGTCAGAAATTACAATACACAAGGTAAATATAAACTTTACAGCCAAGTTTATAACTTAACAAACTTTAACAAAGACACTTTTATCAAAACTTTAACAGACTATAACTAGATAATACTACTATGCTCCTAGACTCTGATGTTACACACTTCAATGTGATATTCTTAAACATTCTCAATAACCTTGCTCATGTATATACCAGAAGGGTCAAATGTAATATTATCCCATGGCTAACAAAGGAAATTAAGAAAGTAATGCCACAGCATGACAGAGCCTGGAAAGAGTGTCAAAAAAAAAACCTCAGAACAGAAAGCACATTTCAACTTTTCAGGCACCTAAGGAATAAGTCAAATACCACATGAAATGTGACAAACAAAGCTGTTATAACATCCTCCAAAATAAACATCAGAACAACCCAAAATTATTTGTTATCTATAAACAAACTTTTACATCCAAGCTGAGCTACCACTTCTGCGTGTATATCCAACAAATCCTTTGATGAAATTCCCACACCACAGTTTAACAACTATTTTATACAGATGATAATGTTACTCACAAACACTAATTATGCCACTACCGTCTTAGTACATGCAGCCTCTGCTAAATATACTTCGCTATTTGACTTCTGCACAGTACCTTCATCCCCCATTAATAAAACTCTGACATAGACTAAAATTGACCACCCTAGCTGCTGACCAATTTCCTTTGAACTACTTAAAAATGGCTGTAGATAGAATTGCCTTTTTGGTCTCTATATTCATAAATAAATCTATATCCAAAAAACAACTTCCTTCCATGTGGAAAAAAATCCTTTATTATACCTTTTCAGAAAGGCAGTACATCTACAGAGTTTAATAACTGCAGGACTATAGGAGCCGTCTCCTCCTTTTTAAAATACTTCAAAAAATGTATTCATTTCCAACTTCTACATCACCTAAGTTCAAATAATCTTCTCTGTGTAATGCAA
>NC_056734.1:742274547-742282047 GCF_019279795.1 Protopterus annectens | reverse complement strand
TTTTTTTTTTTTTTTTTTTTTTTTTTTTTTTTTTTTTTTTTTTTTTTTTTTTTTTTTTTTTTTTTTTTTTTTTTTTTTTTTTTTTTTTTTTTTTTTTTTTTTTTTTTTTTTTTTTTTTTTTTTTTTTTTTTTTTTTTTTTTTTTTTTTTTTTTTTTTTTTTTTTTTTTTTTTTTTTTTTTTTTTTTTTTTTTTTTTTTTTTTTTTTTTTTTTTTTTTTTTTTTTTTTTTTTTTTTTTTTTTTTTTTTTTTTTTTTTTTTTTTTTTTTTTTTTTTTTTTTTTTTTTTTTTTTTTTTTTTTTTTTTTTTTTTTTTTTTTTTTTTTTTTTTTTTTTTTTTTTTTTTTTTTTTTTTTTTTTTTTTTTTTTTTTTTTTTTTTTTTTTTTTTTTTTTTTTTTTTTTTTTTTTTTTTTTTTTTTTTTTTTTTTTTTTTTTTTTTTTTTTTTTTTTTTTTTTTTTTTTTTTTTTTTTTTTTTTTTTTTTTTTTTTTTTTTTTTTTTTTTTTTTTTTTTTTTTTTTTTTTTTTTTTTTTTTTTTTTTTTTTTTTTTTTTTTTTTTTTTTTTTTTTTTTTTTTTTTTTTTTTTTTTTTTTTTTTTTTTTTTTTTTTTTTTTTTTTTTTTTTTTTTTTTTTTTTTTTTTTTTTTTTTTTTTTTTTTTTTTTTTTTTTTTTTTTTTTTTTTTTTTTTTTTTTTTTTTTTTTTTTTTTTTTTTTTTTTTTTTTTTTTTTTTTTTTTTTTTTTTTTTTTTTTTTTTTTTTTTTTTTTTTTTTTTTTTTTTTTTTTTTTTTTTTTTTTTTTTTTTTTTTTTTTTTTTTTTTTTTTTTTTTTTTTTTTTTTTTTTTTTTTTTTTTTTTTTTTTTTTTTTTTTTTTTTTTTTTTTTTTTTTTTTTTTTTTTTTTTTTTTTTTTTTTTTTTTTTTTTTTTTTTTTTTTTTTTTTTTTTTTTTTTTTTTTTTTTTTTTTTTTTTTTTTTTTTTTTTTTTTTTTTTTTTTTTTTTTTTTTTTTTTTTTTTTTTTTTTTTTTTTTTTTTTTTTTTTTTTTTTTTTTTTTTTTTTTTTTTTTTTTTTTTTTTTTTTTTTTTTTTTTTTTTTTTTTTTTTTTTTTTTTTTTTTTTTTTTTTTTTTTTTTTTTTTTTTTTTTTTTTTTTTTTTTTTTTTTTTTTTTTTTTTTTTTTTTTTTTTTTTTTTTTTTTTTTTTTTTTTTTTTTTTTTTTTTTTTTTTTTTTTTTTTTTTTTTTTTTTTTTTTTTCATAAGACATTGATAGACCCATTAGAATATTTTTGTTTAGGTTTCCAAATTTGGGGGGGGGGAATAGGCTTAAATCCAAAAAATTTTAAAGGGGGTGGGAAATTGAGGAAATGATTAGAATCAAAATCTGAAAATATTCTTCAGGGTAATTAAACCTTAATGTCTTCCAGAGTGTTTGTATTGTTTCCAGGGGGAGATGTACACACAGATTATGTTTATACCTTTGTTTTTATTAATCTGTAGTTTGGTAGAGAGAATTTCAGTGTTGTTAATATGGGGTGGTTGTGTGGGGTCTACAGTTACATTTAACATGTTTTTATAAAGTATAGCTACCCCACCTCCCTTTCTAATAGTATGATCTGCCCTAAGTATATTACACCCAGGTGGTAATATCTCATTGTCTGTGGTTGATGGTTTATGCCAGGTTTCTGTTAGACACAGTATGTCAGAGGAGTGAACTCCTAAGAGGGCATGTAGGTTGTGTACTTTGTTGTTTAAGCTTCAAATGTTTAGATGGCAAGCCTGAAAGGAGTTAGGGGGCCTGTTTATAGATAGTGAGTATAGATAGTGAGCTAGTAGAGTCTAGAACAGAATATGGACTAGGGTTACGGTGGATGTCCCCATCCCTTGTCAGATTATAGTGTAAGTTAACTAAGAACTTCATGAATTTATATAATAGCTTTTGATAGTGTTTAGATTTCAAAAAACATAGTACTATTTCTTTTTATATTTCACCTCTATTACTTGTTTTGTTTGATACTTATGTTTTCTCTATATAATCTATATATTGAAATTAATCTTTGTATTTTATGTATTGTGTAACATAATCTTTGTATAATCTGTATGTGGAGCTTTTCTCCCCAGGACTCCATTGAAAACGGGTTCTTTGGGCCCAATGGACTATCCTGGTTAAACAACAGCAAATAAATAAATAAATACATTTGGAGTGAATATATCTTGACCTAATAAGTTGAATGTTTATAGGGGTTGATATGTTGGGGATAGGGTGGTAAATTTTTTCTGTGTGGTTGAGACTATAGGGCTGCTGGTTTGGCATTTGGGTAATGGAATCCTAGGGAGTGCTGATTTTCATAAATGCTAAGGAGATATAGAATAATCATAAAGGGTAATATGGGAGATAACATCTTGATTTTTAGTGTTAATATAGTAGGTGGGAAATACATTGTTACAATAGTATAATATCACCAGGATATGTGTTGAGGAGTGGGAGGATGGTAGGGGATAATTATACTAAGTAGGTGTCTTTGATTGGTTGAGATAGAGAGGGACGAAGTCAGCTTAAACCCAGCAGCAAATTATGAGACTCCACAAGTTGTTTTTTAGCGCTTTCATTCACTTTAATCTTCTGTGAACTTCCTCAGAAACAACTTCACCATCCATACACCTGTTTAAGTACTATTCAATCGCAATTAATTTACATACATAATTGATGGCAATGAATAAAATTTAAAGACATACCATAAAAAATTACTGAAAACTATATATAGTACATATAAACTCTTAAAACATCCTAAATGAATACTTCTTAAGTATATATTTAACACTAATATAACTATATCATTTGAATATGTGATATCACAATAAAAATTATGAATTCATTTCCAGGAAACATCTCATATTTATAGTTTCATTGAGACCTGGAAATTTGTCAGCTCCTAAAAATATTTGCCAAAAGGACTCTTTACATTCTAATAAAAGTTTGAAATTACCACCAAATGTTACACTATTTACATTATCTAAAACAGCAAAAGTAAACTTTTTAAATTCATTACAAATGATAGAATGCCTTGCTAATGCATTATTTGTGTCTTTTTTCTTTATAGCCAAAATGTGTTCACTAATTCTGACTTTCAAGGCTCTTGTGGTCATTCCCACATAATAACTTGGACATGTTTGGCACTGAGCAAAATAAACAACCATAGTACTGTGACATGTAAAATACTGTTTTGACCAATGTGTTGTTCGTAAATGCTTAAAGTGTACAAAAGATGAATTAGTGATGTATCTACACTGTTTACAACAGTGGCAAGAAAAGGTGCCTTTAGTTTGTATGACACCCGTTCTATTTGTAGTACATCTGTTTTCCTTTTTCACAAGTTTACTTTTTAGATTAACTACTTTTTTGAAAGTGAACATTGGTTTAATGCCTAAAATGTTTGCTAAATCTTGGTTACCCAAGATAATCTTCCAGTTATTTACAATAATGTCTTTAATAAGCCACATCTCATTAGAAATGGGTAGCAAAAAGGAACCACTAAATTCCTTATTGTTCTTAGTTGTTACTTCTGTGACCAGTGACCCTACTGTTAAAATAGGCCTTGCTGTGGTTTCACGAAGAAATGTTACTTCTCTTTCTATTGTTTTTAACCATGCCAACTTGTAACCTCTATTGACAAAAAATCCCCTTAGATTATTTGTTTCACTCAGAAAAATATCATTCTCGGATGTCAACCTGCTTAGACGAATGTATTGGTCCTTTATAACCCCTTTCTTCATGTGGTAAGGGTGTATACTGTTTTTGTGCAAATACTGATTTGCAAATGTAGGTTTTCTATATATGGAACTTGAAATTTTTTTAAGTACATTGTCATAACTTAAATGTAAATCCAAAAAATTGATGTTAGTTCCAAATTCACCAACAGTGAATGTTAGACAATTTGTAGTGTTGTTCAAATAATGAACAAAGTCATGAAATTCCTGTAAGGTACCATTCCATAGAAAAAACAGATCATCTATGTATCTAGTGTAAAAGATGATCTTGTCTTTGTAAACAGAATTTGCCATGAAGGTATTTTCCCATTGTGCCATAGTCATATTTGCATAGGCCGGAGCTACCCTTGCCCCCATTGCCACACCCGAAACTTGCCTATAAAATTTATCATTGAATTTGAAAAAGTTGTTTTGTAATACACATTCCATAAGACTACAAATGGTGTTAACCTTAATATTACTTAGATTTGTGTTAGCAACCAAATATTGTCTTAAATGTTCAATTCCAAATTCATGATCAATACAAGTGTACAAAGATTGTACATCCAATGAAGCAAGAAAGAATTCAGATGTCAGAGGTTGTAATTCTCTAAGCTGTTCCAACAGATGCCAAGAGTCTTTTAAATAATATTTAGAACGTTGTACTATTGGATTCAAAGTGTAATCTAACCAAATGGAGATATTTTCTGTCTTACATTTGGGGGCTGAGATAATTGGCCTAAAAGGGGGATCAAACAGGTTTTTTTGTAGTTTTGGGATACCAAACATGTTTCCCATTTTAGGAAATTCAACTAATAGGAAACTATATGTTGCATAGTCTATTTCATCTTGACTAAACATGTCAAATAAAGTAGTATCTAATCTTAAAAACTTTTTTGTATCATCTTAGTATCTACTTCTTGATAGACATGTTTGTCCATTAACAAAGCTTCCATTGAGTTTATATATTGTGAATTTTCCATAATTACTATTTTGCCCCCCTTGTCAGCCTTCATAATTCTTATGTCGGTGTTGTCTTTTAAGTTTTTCAGAGCCGTTAACTCTGGCTCACTTAAATTCTCAGGAAAGCTAGTGGCATTTATGTTTCTCATAGCTTCCTCACATATGTTTTGAAAAACTTGAAGTGTGCCCACTAGTGGTGGATTAAAGGTACTAGCTTTCTTGGGACCTTCTTGTGTAGAGATTGTTGTAATGTCTTTCATAATGTATTTAAGATTTAATTTCCTAAGTGTTAATCTAAAATCTATTATGGTTTTTGTCTTATTAAAATGATTGGAAGGAATAAAAGACAAACCTTTCTGTAAGAGACTAGTAGTCTCTTCAGAAATTTCCATATTTGACAAGTTGTGTATCTGTATTTCATATGAATTTAAGGGAACTGCCCATACCATCTCTTTCTGTTTCTCAGCCTTCCCTTGGGTTTGTTCTGAACCACTTTGTTCCAAGTTGGCCCACTTTTGTTCCCCTGTTTGTCGACTAAAAAAGGACCTCCATTGGATCCATTGTCACCACAGTTATTGTCCATATTTGTGGTATTATTAGAAACTGTGTGACTGTCATTGTTAGATGCACTAGCAACCTGACCATTCCTGTCACAGTTATTACAATTATCTAAGATAGGGGCTTCGATATTATTTGCCCCACCATTATTGCTCAACCTACTATTAGAGCTTATTTAAGAGTTCATATGTACTATATATAGTTTTCAGTAATTTTTTATGGTATGTCTTTAAATTTTATTCATTGCCATCAATTATGTATGTAAATTAATTGTGATTGAATAGTACTTAAACAGGTGTATGGATGGTGAAGTTGTTTCTGAGGAAGTTGACAGAAGATTAAAGTGAATGAAAGCGCTAAAAAACAACTTGTGGAGTCTCATAATTTGCTGCTGGGTTTAAGCTGACTTCGTTTTTCCAGAGTTACTTGGTTGCAGTGTCTTTCCGTTCTTTGAGATAGAGAGGGAGTGTGGTTTTATTGTTATAAATTTAGCAGTACTAGGGGCGGATGAGATTTCGGGGCAGGGTTTACATTTGTTGATCAAGAAAGTCTGACTGTTCATTTTCAGCAAAGGTCTAGGGAGAAAAGTTCAATCACAGTACATTTATATTTCAAGTCAATTTCATGCAGTTACCAAAAAACAACAGATGCCTTTTTCAGAAAAATAAGCATAATTACAAGGCATGTATATACAGCAAAGTATTTATGTCAACATGTATAAGTCTACACAGGTCTGGTCACTTTAAATTCTTGCAGGAAGTAAATGTATTTCTTCTGTAGAAGGGAAAACATTGTAAAGAAGTTTAGTGTTCTTGCATTTCAGCACAGAAAGATTTGCAAAGAGATCAAGAGACATAATGAAGAATATATTTGAGAAGTAAGTTACATAATTATGTAGGAGTGGAGATGTTAGTATTGTATGGGAGGATAGTGGTGATAGCATATGAGTGAGAGAGCAGGGCATAGGGTTAATTATATCTAGGTTGCTTCTTCATAATTGATTTATCTTGAAGGTTTATACCTTATGGATGTAAGGAATTCATGAGAAAGATAGAGTGGTAGATGGGGCAGTTAGAGAAAGGAAAACATGAGAAGAAGTGCTAGTGTTTAAGTAAGAGAAATATGAGACATAGTGTTTATGACGGGTGTGAAGAGAGATGTATTGATTCAAGTACAAGAGAGAGAAAGTTACTGATAGGCAATAAGGAGTTTTTGCTTCCATTAGAGGTCTCAAGCTGGTGATGAATATAGTATGACTAGAAGTGGCAAAGGAATTGTTGGAGCTGAATTTTATAACTTGGGAGTTTGTCATTTTACTTATGTAAGGATGATGTTCCAGAGTTCAGAAATGTTACAGGAACAGAGTGAGTCCCCTGATGAATTATTTGGTTTAGTAGTGATTAGGGCTTTAGAGCAATAGTATATTGTTTAATGTCAGCTATTTTTTCAGGATAATATATGAGTTTGTATGCCATAACTAGTTGAGAGTATGTAAGGCAGTTGTTAAACTCTAGCCAGTTTACCTGGTTTAAAGATTAGAAGTGATGGGATTTAGTGGGAAGTGTTGGTATCAAATTTTGTTGTAAAAGGAAGCTAGTTTGGATTTTAGTGTATACCTTAGGTTTGTAAGGATAGTATGAGATTAGGGTTTTTCTTGCTGGGACTATAAGGTAGTATTTGGCCCTGTAAAGTTAACCAAATTTCTGGTAGGTCTTTTTAATTGTAGATCGAATTTGAGATTGTCATCCATTACAGTGCCTAGTAATTTAATATGTGGTATTACCTCAGTTTTAGTATTATTTGCACATATAACCAAGAATGTTTTGTTTTGATCAAGATACTGTTTTCAGGTAATACCATCATTTTTGTTTATTAAAATTGAGGAAGAGGTTTGAATTTCTCATTCAGGTTTTGATCAAAGAGAAAGAGATTGGAATGATTTCTTTAAGTTGGATGTTGTTGGGGATGTACATATTATAGCAATAACCCACGCCTGGGTGTGGGTAATGCTAAATTTATCCACGGTTGGCGTGGTTTGGTCCCGAGGGCGAAGCCCGAGGGACCAAACAAAGCCAACCGTGGGTAAATTTAGCATTACCCACACCCAGAAGTGGTTATTGTTATTATACTATGACATTATTTAAGAAAAGAAACTGTTACTTTTCTTAAATAATGGCATAGTATAATGCCTGTTTACTGCCCTTCCGCAGATGTCTGGCATCCGCGGCAGTTCTGATGTACTG